>NC_091559.1:29749485-29751985 GCF_042767895.1 Penaeus vannamei | reverse complement strand
TATATGTATATATATATATATATATATATATATATATATATATATATATATATATATATGGGTATACATAAATATATGTATATATATGTATGTATGTATGCCTGTATATGTATATATACAGATATACATATATGTAAAGGACGATTTTTTCCTATACAAATTATATTTATTCAAATCAATTTTCTACCGTTGTCGTATTTGTGAGTTTTTCAAATAATTTATCTAAATGTAGGCCTATTCTAATTGCATTTAGTGTGCCGTTAAATCTTCTTGGGTAGCGTGACTTATAACGGTCTTTAAGGCTCGTGCAGTTGGGAATTAATGCATTCCTCTGTTGGGTGTGTACCAAATATTCTAATGGTCATAGAAACATTTTTAACCATTAATATTTTATTCAATAAACAAATAAAAATGAACAGATGGCATATGATTAAGTAAATCTGTGCAATGAATATAATAATCTAAACAAACAATATTTTCAAATAACCACTAATTTTTAAAGTTATCTCTACACCCACCCTTTTCCTACTAATTGCAAATCAAAAATGATTTAAATATACAAAATAAACATATGCATGAGACAGAATCAAGACCCTCACATCTAGTCTGTCTGTGCTCTTTCCATGATTTTACCTAGTACTTAAGCTAATAGTTCCCCATCCTTTAAACTTTACAGTTTTCCTCTCTTACACTTCCCTCTAATAAATAATTTCTGTCTATCTATCTATCTATTCATTGATACCACCGGAACTGCCTACTACGACATTCCATTGCTGTATCCACGAGCCATTAGAATAACAAAATAACAAACATTAATTTCCCCTAGTAACAAACCATTATGAAGTGTTGTTCTCGCCACATTTTCCACCATTCCTCCTCTCTCTCTCTCTCTCTCTCTCTGTACACAAGGGGACAGCAACGATTCATTTCAGTTATCATAAAACAGTACAAAGGGATTTAACAATTACGTGAATACACTTACCAAGTATTACAATATATAATATCATAGTAAAACACGGTTTCAAATACCAGCACTCAGTCTACCTGTATACCGAAGGACGGCAATGATTCGTCTGACAGGAAATCATTAAAATAACGAATTTATTGCTTTACACCAAATCAATTGTTAACATTTAAGGAACAAATAATTTATAAACGATTATTATAATTTACTCTACTTGTTATAATAAATTTTGCTATATTGATATGCCTTTAGAAACAAACAAACAAACAAACAAAAAATTGTAAACAAATGTAATAGTTGAAATTAGAACCATCGCACGTTTTTAAATATTGAATAAATAATGATCTTGACACACACACACACACACACACACACACACACACACACACACATACATACACACACACACACACACACACACACATACACACACACACACACACACACACACACACACATATATATATATATATATATATATATATATATATATATATATGTACATATATATATTTATGTATGTATGTATATATGCATATATATATATATATATATATATATATAT
Organism: Penaeus vannamei; assembly: GCF_042767895.1. Classification (NCBI taxonomy): domain Eukaryota; kingdom Metazoa; phylum Arthropoda; class Malacostraca; order Decapoda; family Penaeidae; genus Penaeus; species Penaeus vannamei. The sequence continues at coordinate 29,750,456 of NC_091559.1, read as the reverse complement.
ATATATATATATATATATATATATATATATATGTATATATATATATATATAAATATGTACATATATATATGTACATATATATATATATATATATATATATATATATATATATATATATATATATATATATAATTTTTATCATTGAATAGATAAAGAATTTGTCATAGGAATTTAAAGCAATATTGTTGCTTTCAACAACGACAACAACATGAGCGACAGACTTTACGAGTGTTATAACACTACCGCGACTAAGTTGTGCTTTATCAGGGTTCTGACACACACACGTGAAAGCTTTTACCGCCTACACACTAAAACAATGATCTCCCATTCCTCACACACGCGTTCCTCCGCTTCCTTCTTTATTTCCCCTCCTCTTCTCCTGCCTTTCCTCTACTTTCTTCTCCCTTCCTTCTTTTCTTCCCTTCTCCTCCTTCTCCTCCCCCTCTCTCCTTATACCCGTCCTCTTCCTTCCTTTTCCCTCTTTCTTTCTTTCTCCATCCTCCCTTTTCTCTCTGTATTTCCCCTCCTCTTCTCCTGCCTTTCCTCTACTTTCTTCTCCCTTCCTTTTTTTCTTCCCTTCTCCTCCTTATCCTCCCCTTCTCTCCTTATTCCCGTCCTCTTCCTCCCTCCTCCCTCTTTCTCTCTTTCTCCCCCCCCCCTCTTCTCTCCCCCTCTCCTTCCATCTTTTCTCTCCCTCTGTCTTCTCTTCTCCCTCCCCTCCCTATACTCCCTTCCCCTACCCCCTACCCCACCGGCCTGTCTGTCTTTATTCTCTCTCCCAGACAGGCGAGGGAGAAAGATATACACGAGGAAAGAGAAAAATGAAGAGTACAAGGAAACCTCTCTTTCTCCCCACTCTCTCTCTCTCTAAATATGTGTGTGTGTGTGCATGTGTGCATGCGTGTGTGTGGATATACATGTATACATATATATATATATATATATATATATATATATATATATATATATAT
>NC_091559.1:29726985-29729485 GCF_042767895.1 Penaeus vannamei | reverse complement strand
CATTCTCATTATCGTTACAATGATTATCAGCCGCATTATCATTTTTATTCTTATTCTTCTTATTATTATTATCATTATTATTATTATCATTATTATTATCATCATTAACATTATCATTTCTATTATTATCCTTATCATCCAGATTATTGCTTCCATTACCATTATCATCATCACTATAATTTTTATTGTCATTATCAATATCGATATTATCATTATTATTATCACTGCCATTACCATTATCATTACTATTGTTATCATTATCAGTACCATCATTATCATTATCTTTATTATAATTACTACTCTCATCATTATTGTCGTTACAATTATCATTATTATTGTCATTGTTATTATCATTGTCATTGTTAATAAAAATCATTACTGCCATAATCATTATTGTTATTATCATCATGACTATTTTTATAATTATTTTAATTACTGCAATTATGGTAAAAATATTTGTAATTGTAATCGTAATTATGATTATCATTATTATCGCTATTTTCCTCATGATTATTGGCATTGCTGTTATCAGTATTATTTGCATTATTATGCTCACTATCATTATCCCATCATCATTATTATCATCATCATGTATTCTAATCATTTAATTTTTTTCCTTTTTTCTCTTTCCTTCACCAGTTGTGTTTAGTATTTTTCATTGTCCATTTATTACTCTTTTCCTCCCTCCTTTATCTAATAATTTTTTTTTCGTCGTAGCCTGGGGAAAATATTATACATTTTTTCTACTCGTTCCTTTTACATATATATATATATATATATATATATATATATATATATATATATATATATATATATATATATATATATATATATATATATATATATATATATATATATATATATATATATATATATATATACATATATATATATACACCTATAATGTTGATTTTATTAATATATCTATCTTTTAATCTATCTACTTCCCTTTGCTGATTTGTATTTTATATGTTGAATCTTTTTGGGTTTTGATTTATCCGTTTTTATCTAATTTTAATTTTTTTTTTTATGTCCATGTGTATATTATGTAGTGATATTTGCGTTAGCCTCTGTGCTCTATTTTCCTTGATTTCGTATTCTGTTTCACCTTGTTTGCTGCCGTGATTACGTTTTTTTTTTTCCGATTTATACATGCTTATTCATTCGTGGGATATGTACACGCAGGTAAAAAAAAAAAAAAAAAAAAAAAAAAAAAATATTAATAATAATAATAATAAATAAATAAAAAAACAATGATATTTTGCGCTTACATACACCCATTTCCATTCCCCCTACATTCCCCATCCCCTGTTGATATGCTTGCCTTACCCTCCCCATTTCACCCCATCCCCTGTTGATATGCCTTGCCTTACCCTCCCCACTTCCCCCTTCACGCCATCCCCTATTGATATGCTTGCCTTACCCTCCCCACTTCACCCTTCACCCCATCCCCTGTTGATATGCCTTGCCTTACCCTCCCCATTTCACCCTCCACCCCATCCCCTACTGATATGCCTTGCCTTACCCTCCCCATCTCCCCCCCCCCCCCCTCCCCTGTTGATATGCTTGCCTTTCCCCCCCCCCCTTCCCCTTCTCCCCCTCCCCCGTTTATTTGCCTTGCCCTACCCTCCCCCTTTCTCCCTCCCCCCCCTCCCCTACTGATATGCCTTGCCTTACCCTCCCCATTTCACCCTTCACCCCATCCCCTACTGATATGCCTTGCCTTACCCTCCCCATCTCCCCCTTCACCCCATCCCCTGTTGATATGCTTGCCTTACCCTCCCCATTTCATCCTCCACCCCATCCCCTGTTGATATGCCTTGCCTTACCCTCCCCATTTCACCCTCCACCCCATCCCCTACTGATATGCCTTGCCTTACCCTCCCCATCTCCCCCTTCCCCCCCTCCCCCGTTGATTTGCTTGCCTTTCCCTCCCCCCTTCCCCCCTCCCCCCCTCCCCCCTTGGTTTGCCTTGCCTTTCCCTCCCCCCTTTCACCCTCCACCCCATCCCCTACTGATATGCCTTGCCTTACCCTCCCCATCTCCCCCTTCACCCCATCCCCTGTTGATATGCTTGCCTTACCCTCCCCACTTCACCCTTCACCCCATCCCCTGTTGATATGCCTTGCCTTACCCTCCCCCATTTCACCCTCCACCCCATCCCCTACTGATATGCCTTGCCTTACCCTCCCATCTCCCCCTTCACCCCATCCCCTGTTGATATGCCTTGCCTTACCCTCCCCATCTCACCCTCCACCCCATCCCCTACTGATATGCCTTGCCTTACCCTCCCCATCTCCCCCTTCACCCCATCCCCTGTTGATATGCTTGCCTTACCCTCCCCATTTCATCCTCCACCCCATCCCCTGTTGATATGCTTGCCTTACCCTCCCCATTTCACCCTCCACCCCATCCCCTGTTGATATGCCTTGCCTTACCCTCCCCATTTCACCCCATCCCCTACTGAGATGCCTTGCCTTACCCTCCCCATCTCCCCCCT
>NC_091559.1:29706985-29711985 GCF_042767895.1 Penaeus vannamei | reverse complement strand
TATATATCAAGAAATAAGGAAACCTTGCTCATATCAATGAAATTATGGTAAAAGTACAATAATAGATTTCAGATGTCAGACTTGGTGAGTTGTGCTTCAGAGACAGAAACTTCTTGCCTCTCTCAGGAGAGGGATTACTTCGTCTTCCACCGCTGATGAGACCTTCTCCGCTGAAAAGGAGCTCGCTAGTTATCCAAGTTGATGAGCATGCTATATAAGTTCTAACAAGCGTAGTCAGGCAAAGGGAGGGTTCACGATTGCCACGCCTTCAAGCCAGAGGGTTTTCTTAGGCTTCCAAACGTTTGCGCTTTCGATGGTCTTCAGTCGTTCCTGAGGTTCGTTACTGAGGCTCCCTTCGACAATTCTGAATCTGGCTCTTCATCATTGCTACAAGGTTATGTAATATACATTACACCACTAATGCTTATGGCGCTAGATGTAGGGACTGGGCCTGTGGCTTCAGTTCCGAGGTCTTTCCTGTGGAGGCTTCTTTATTTAAAGGCTGTGGAGGCATCTTTATTTAAGGGAGTCAAGTCTAATGAATATCTGTTATTGTGTTATTTTTCTCTTTCGTTGTAACTTCTTGAATACTTGTAAGGGGTTGGGTAATATTACGTAAATATTTTCGTGGTTACAAACAGAGCATTAACTTGTGCTAACAGTGTGAGCTCCTTCAAGAAAAGGCTTGTAAAGGCAAGCATTATCTCCAGCTGTGTCTTTCAGGCATAAACTCGGATGGATTTCTCCATTTCACTTACCTTCTTTGCCAAGAAGTTGGAACATCATGCACAGCAGAAAGCCCGCGAACATTTAATTCTGACTATACTTTCTCAACTCAACTTGACCTAAAACCGAATGGGTATTAATGAATGAATAAATAATAAAAAAAAAAATGAATAAATGAATGAATGAATTAAAATGAATGGGTATTAATGAATGAATAAATAATAAAATTAAAAAAATGAATGAAGAATGAGTAGCAACCAACCTGCACCTAATCAAGAAATCTGACACACAATTTTGAGCACTAATGTCTTTCTCAACTACCAGTTGAATTAGATATGTAATACAGTCCACATTTTTTTCCCTTTTATGGCCCCTGCATCTCCCACTACATAAAGGGCATACTCATGTAAAATCTTCCTTTTATCCAGCAATAAGCAATTTACTAAAACTCTCGTATGATATTCTAAAAGAGGTTCTGCCCACACCACACTAATGGATAGTTAATGGCCATAATTACTGTACAACTTGGTTTATATCCTAAATAAACAACAAGAAGCTTTATCTATCCTCACTTAAAAATAGAAAGCATTTAGTAAACATTTATGCCCAGTATAATGTAGCGTATATTGTGAATGTCAAGAAACTACATAGTGCTCCAATTTGCATGTAGAGAATTATCTGACTCTACGTCTCCAAAGGACATGCTTAGTTGTCAAAGATTTTCGCAAACTATCCGCATATTATCCGCACAGACGGATGCTGATGCGGATGAGGATGAGGATATCTGGATATTGTGATTATCATTATTATTGTTATCATTGTTATCATTATCATATTTGTGAATGTCTTTGTCATTTTGGTATTTTTATCATCATTTTTGTTATCAATGTTTGTTATTATTGATATTATTATCTTATTATCTTGTTCAACTTATCATCATTCTAATTATAATTTTTATCATTATTATTATTATTATCATTGCTGCTGTTCTTATTATTCAGTTTATTTTTGCTATTATCAATATTACTCTCTTTGTTCTTGTTTCAATTATTATTATCAGTCTTTCATTTCTTTGTTATTTTAATTGTTAATGTTATTATTGAAATTATTTTTTTGTCCGTTTTATTAATATCATTATCATTATTATTATTAGTAGTAGTAGCAGTATCATTATATATATATTTTTTCATTATTGATATTACTGTTATGATTATCATTATTGTTCTTGTTCTGTTTATTATTGTTTTCGTTGTTATTATCAACATCATTGTCATTTTTGTTATTAATATTTGCATTACTGTCATTACTATAATAATGATGGTAATTACGTCACAATGAAGATAATAATAATTACCATTATCATTATTATTATCATAATTCATATCATTGTTTTTATCATTATTACTATAATTATTGTTTTTATCATTTCTCTTATTATCATTGTCATCGTTATTATCATTATCATCATAATTACTATTATTTCTATCATTATCATTATCGCTGTCATCATTATTACTATCATAATAACTACTGTTATTATTTTTCTATTATCATTATTATTATAACAATTGTTTTTATTATATTATCATCATTATAATTAACATTATAATTACTTTTATTACTATAAGCATCATTACCTTCATCATTAGCAATAATATAACTACAGCTGCTACGTTCGCTATCATTATCATTTTAATTGTTGTCATCATCATTAACATTATCATTATCAACAGCATCATCACCTTTGCAGTTCTGATAATGTCGATAATCGTTATCATTGCTCTAGAAGCGAGCACGAAAATAATTGCAACGACGGTTTACTAGAATGAATGTCCACTGATGCAATTATTATACATCCAACCTCTTTTTAAGGACAGCATAAATTTGAGCGAAAAATGTGACATCACAACGGTGCTCATATTCCAGAGGCTGAAAAAACAGGGTCTATCAAAAACTTATTATCACTTTATCTTTTTGTTCACGAACGAGAATAACTCGCTTTTTAATACCGATATCAAATAATAGCTGAAGATTTTTTTTCTCCTTACCAGTGAAACAAATTTATAATCCAACAAATAAACCTGTCAAAAAATATTAAGAAAAACGTAAGAAGAAAAATGTCAACAAAACCAGCCAGAGAGTATTCATGGTACATTTGCATAGCCTAATTCAGCATACAAATTACTCATTATGAAAACGTTTAAAAAGAAATTACTCACAGCTCCCCGCGCAGGTAAAAGAGTGCGAGAGGAAACGAGAAAGCGAAAAAATGGGAAATACAAATTCATATAATTTTCGCCAAGTGGGAAAAATAAGAACATTGATTAAAATGTTATCAACACCGTCAGAGAAGCTATTGCTAAAAAGTGTGATGGGGATGATGATGGCGATAATGATAAGGGGAATATTAATATCAGTCGTGAGATCGTGAAGCCACTTTCTGATACGTACATAGATAAACTGATAGACACACACACACACACACACACACACACACACACACACACACACACACACACACACACACACACACACACACACACACACACACACATATATAGTATTTGTTTTTATATATGATATCTATCTATCTATCTATCTATATGGATTTATATATATCTATATTTAAAGTATATGTATTTATATCTATCTCTATATATACATATATATATAGTATATGTATTTCTCTCTCTCTCTCTCTCTCTCTCTCTCTCTCTCTCTCTCTCTCTCTCTCTATATATATATATATATATATATATATATATATATATATATAAATATATACATACAAATATGGTTCACACAAAAATACTTCAGGGCGTTGTAATGTTTTATTTCAACCTGCAGGCACAGGCCAAATTATAATTAATAATTCCTTAGTTAATACCCTGATGTTGAACATTTACCAAATATAACCAATATACTAAAAAGCCCCAAAACATTTGAGATACCAACATATTTTCACATCCATAATATTCTACAAAACAACCAAAACTGAAGTACATATGAGAATCCTTACATAACTGTTTCCATGAATATTTGTGATCTTCAAAACTATTAAAAAGCTTATACAACAATGAAGATAATAATAGAAAAATACCCAAGAATGATCCCTTTGACGAGCCTGTAAATTCCCGAATAACATTTCACTATTCCCACCCAACATGTCACTGATCAACACATTAACAAATTGCACTCACATTGTGGAGTTCCAGTCTTTAAGTGAAATGTATGAAATTCACCTGCTCATGGTGCTTAAATCCTAAATTTAATGTGAAAGTAAGTCACACGTGGATGCAAGCTAAGCGTCATCATCCTGCGTGTTCAAATCAACAACAATTAAACAGATGCGCAGCAGCAAAATAATACTTTCACATCAAATATCACAATAAGTTTCTGAAACAAAGTGATGTAATCGCATGCCATCATCTTTGATGATTCACTCCCCGCTCACTAAGTCTAAATTACTGTTCTTCCACAGGAAAAATAACAACTAGATGCACTAACCTTTTGATTTTGATTTCACTGGCACCTTGATCTTTAACACCTGATTAAAGAAGCTTACACCTAATAACCACATCTCTGACCAAGCCATCACGACTACTTTGTTTCGGCAACCTGTCCCATCCTTCAGACTCCTCTCAGAGCATTACTGTCTTGTATTATTACCAAATCACCAACCCTGACATTCCCTTTAGCAGTATGTCACTTCTGCTGTACTATGAGAGTAGGGAAAAAATCCCGCCCCCATTCCTTCAAGAATGTTGTCACAATATTGTTGAGGAATTCTAGACTCTTGTTATTGTTACATTCGAACCTCTTGTTTACTGGAGCGTGATTTGATGCTCTGCCCAACAAAAGCTCATTTGGACACAAATAACATCCAGCATTCACACCAGACCCTGGCTTAACACCTATTGGTCTCTCATTGAAAAGGTTGGCCATCTCAAACAAATCAGTCTGCAACTCACCAGCTGAAAGCATGCTATCCCCAATTACCATATTCACTGCTCGTTTTACACTTTTAATTAACGCTTTACTCATGCCATTTTGACATGGAGAATCTGAAGAATTAGTGAAGCTCCACTCCATGACTTGTTCTCTACCAAAATGTTAGTGATATCAAAGTCTATTTTACTAAACATCTATTTAAATTCCTTTCCAGCAGATACAAAGTGAGGGCCCCTGTCTGAATATAAACTACTGGCGTACCCCATTATGGACACAAACTGCCTAAACACCAAGAAATTCTCAGTATCATAGCCTTCTAATAA
>NC_091559.1:29668247-29670747 GCF_042767895.1 Penaeus vannamei | reverse complement strand
TTGCTTTTTGCTTGTTTATTTTTTGAACTCGTTGTGTGTTCACTTTGATGTTCGTCGTGTCTTATATTTATTTATTTTTTCGCGTGTATTTTTTTTCTTCTTTGTATTTTTGTTTCCGTTGTGAATTTTTTGTTGTTGCGTTTTTTGTATTTGTTTTTTATGTATTATTTTGTTCTTTTATCACTGTATTTACTTTTACATTCTTTGTTGTCTTCTTTGTATTCGCACTATGTTATTTCATATTTTGTCCTCGTTTGCTTATTATCTTAGTTTTTCCTTTGTCTTTGACTTTGGTATTTGTTCTATTATCTCTGTCTCGTTTTTTCTAAATGTCCTTATGTTATTACCTTCTTTGCTATGTCTTTGTCGTCTCTTTGCTACTGTGTCTTTGTTTTATGTTTGGGAAACTGAGACAGTGTCTTCTGTTTTGTTTTGTGTTTTAAGTTTTTGAATTCATTTGTTTACTTATTTCTTTATTTCTTTTTTGAGTTTGGAGGTCTTAGTGGATTTGTTTTCCTCATTTGTTTTTTATTTATTTATTTATTTTTATTAATTCATTTATTTATAGAGTTCGGAGTTCTTAGTGGATTTTTTTTCTCATTTGTTTCTTATTTATTTATTTATTTCTACTTATTCATTTATTTATAAAGTTCGGAGTTCTTGGTGGATTTTTTTTCTCATTTGTTTCTTATTTATTTATTTATTTCTACTTATTCATTTATTTATAAAGTTCGGAGTTCTTAGTGGATTTTTTTCCTCATTTGGTTCTTATTTATTTATTTATCTATTTCTAGTTATTCATTTATTTATAGAGTACGGAATTCTTGGTAGATATTTTTCCACATTTTTATTTATTTACCTATTTATTCATTTCTACTTATTCGTTTATTTATAGAGTTCGGAGTTCTTGGTAGATATTTTTCCTCATTTTCATTTATTTATATATTTATTCATTTCTACTTATTCGTTTATTTATAGAGTTCGGAGTTCTTGGTGGATTTTTTTTCCTCATTTTATTTATTTATTTATTTATTTCTACTTATTCATTTATTTATAGAGTACGGAGTTCTTAGTGGATTTTTTTTCCTCATTTAAGTTTATTTATTCATCTATTTATTCATTTCTACTTATTCATTTATTTATAGAGTTCGGAGTTCTTAGTAGATTTTTTTTCCTCATTTAAATTTCTTATTTATTTATTCCTACTTATTCATTTATTTATAGAGTTCGGTGTTCTTAGTGGATGTTTTTCCTCATTTAATTTGTTTCTTTAATTATTTATATCTATTTATTCATTTATTTATAAAGTTCTTAGTGGATTTGTTTTCCTCATTTAAGTTTTTTTCATTCATTTATTTGTTTCTATTTATTCGTTTATTTATAGAGTTCGGATTTCTTGGTAGATATTTTTCCTCGTTTTTATTTATTTATCTATTTATTCATTTCTACTTATTCGTTTATTTATAGAGTTCGGAGTTCTTGGTAGATATTTTTCCTCATTTGTTTTTTATTTATCTATTTATTTATTTCTATTTATTCGTTTATTTATAGAATTCGTATTTCTTGGTAGATATTTTTCCCTCAATAGTAATCCCATCAGCTTTAGGACTCGGCTTAGGCTGTTGGTTATCGGGATTTCTGAGAGATTTCGTCTATAATCGGAGTTTTTGCCGTTGTTGTAAATACTGGGAAATATGTTACTGTTTTTCGTTGATAATCGGGATTTCTGAATTTGTTATACATATACTTGTGAATTATTAAGAGTGGTGAAGGTCTGGATAATATGCCCTCGATGCTTCGTTTCTTGAAAGTTTTTTTACTTTATCCATTCAGATATTATTTTACTGTATATGTGCTTTTGTTTATTATTATTATCATTATTATCATTGTTATTATTATTATTATTATCATTAATATATCATTATTATTAAAATTATTATTATTATTATTATGATTGTTATTATTATCATCATTATTATTATTGTCATTATAATGATAATAATAATTATTATTATTATCATTATTATCATTATTATTATTACTATTATCATTGCTATCATTATCATTATCATTATTGTTATAATTATCATTATCATTATCATATTATTATTATTATTATCATTATCATTATCATTATCATTATCATTATCATTATCATTATCATTATCATTATCATTATCATTGTTATCATCATTATCATCATTATCATCATTATCATCATTATCATCATTATCATCATTATCATCATTATCATCATTATTATCATTATTATCATTATTATCATTATTATTATTATTATCATTATTATTATTATTATTATTATTATTATTATTATTATTATTATTATTATTATTATTATTATTATTATTATTACTATTATCATCATTATTATCATTATTATTATCATTATTATTATCATTATTATTATCATTATTATTATCATTATTATTATCATTATTATTATCATTATTATTATCATTATTATTATCATTATTATTAT
>NC_091559.1:29627897-29655397 GCF_042767895.1 Penaeus vannamei | reverse complement strand
AATAATCTTGTTTTAACCGGAACTTGAAGGTAATGCCTGATAAGTGAATTAACACAGTTATGGAATCCATGTGTTTTGAATTGCGCTAAGACGATTCCTAAAAACGCCCCGGACACAGAATGGAATGTTGAAGAAAATGAGGAGATGCCAAACCGGCCATGTTTACAATAAGCCGTTGATATATATATATATTTGTTCTTTCATTCATTTTTGACCCATAAATATAGCAACAGATATTAGTCAAGAGACAATTCCGTTTACGCCAAGGAATAGATTGAGAATGTAACTTAAGATCAAGATAAAGTTTAGGAAGGGAAAATCGAGAAAGTTCGAAGGGAGGGATTGATTACTTAATCGTCCGAGTAAATAACGGAAAGATACCGGGGAATGTGAGGGGGGGAGGGGGAGGTGACTGTCTTGATTCCGTCTCACGTTTGTTTTTATCGTGTTTATGATAATGTTTATTGATTTATAAGTAGTAGGTAAAGGGAGGGTTTGATTTTAAGGTTAACCTCAGAATTTACTAGAATTATTATAAGAGATTTTTTTTTATTGCTTTTCTTATAATGATATTGTTAAGATTAACATTGTGACATGCCATCTATTTATTATCATTTGTTGATAGAATTAAAAGTTTTTGGTTTAAAAATTTTCTATGACTGTTGTATCTTTAGCACACTTATCGGAGGAAGGAATTCAGTCGACTTTACGAACCTTCAGACTTGTAAATCATGTTACTTACATTAATATTAAGTAAATCAAAATTGGGGTTTCTTGGGGTTTCCTTCAAATCCTAAACCCTGGGTGGTGGCGACGTTACTAAGGTATTCTTATCATTTGTATAAGAATTAATCATGACAAGTTGGCAGTAGTAACTGAATATAGATATACATTATTTTGTATGTGAAAAGTTTGATATATGTCAATATCAATAATGAAAATAGCAATAATAACAATGATAGAATGGTAAGAACAACAGCAACAACTATAATAATAACAATAACGATTATAATAATAATGATAATATTAATGATTATAATGATAATTATTGCAATAATAATGATCATAATAATGATATTGACAATACTACTACTGATAATAATAATGATAAAACTAATAAAAGTTATGATAATAATGACAATAACAATACTACTACTACTACTAATAATAATAATAATTCCAATGGTGAAAGTATCAATAATGATAACAGTTACAATTATGATAATAATGATAATGGTAATTATAATGTCATTGATAATGATAACTGGAATAATGATAACAATAAAAGCGATACTAGTAATAATGATGATAATGATAACAAGAATTACAATGATAAAGATAATAGAAATGATGATGATAATATAGATAATGATGATGAGGAAAATGATGATATAGATAACGATAGCACAGATTACCATTCAGATAATTAGATCTAATGTATAGACCAAATTCCGGGTCAAGCTTGATAAACTGAAATTACTTATTTATCTATTTTTTATTAATTTCCATTACTTGTTATAAAAAAAATATATAGGTTGTATGTAGGGAAGTTTAATGTACATATGCACTGATTATAGAAATCTTTACTAAGGATAGGCAATGATCTATACAGACAAATTACTCGCACATACACAAATAAACAAAACAAAAATCCTCAAAGTAAATAAAATAACGTGTACAGTAAAACCTGTACGCAATAAACAATACCATTAATAATAATAAACGCAAATTCTTGTAAAAAATAAACACGCAAATCTATACAGACGGACAGATTAGACACACACCTATACACACACACAGACACACAATAAAGGAACACACACACACGCACACCAGCCATGTTTATCCTCATTTCTCCATCGGGTGAGTGAAAATGACGGTATAGCAGCAGGAAATCCAGTAAATACGATGTGGACCTTTATCGCTGTTGAACGAATTATGTGAACGTATCTGTTTTTGTCCTCTGGAAAGTACACACGAGTACATTATGTATAATTTCTCGTCTTTGTATGTTTGGGAGAGAGAGAGAAAGAAGAGGGAAGAGTGAGAGAAAAGGGAGGGAGAGAGAGAGGTGGGAGAGAGAGAGAGAGAGAGAGGTGGGAGGAGTGAGAGAAAAGGGAGGGAGAGAGAGAGGTAGGAGAGAGAGAGAGAGAGAGGTGGGAGAAAGAGAGAGAGAGGTGGGAGAAAGAGAGAGAGAGAGGTGGGAGAAAGAGAGAGAGAGAGAGAGAGAGGTGGGAGAAAGAGAGAGAGAGAGAGAGAGAGAGAGAGAGAGAGAGAGAGAGAGAGAGAAGAAGAAGAAGAAGAAGAAGAAGCGGGAGTGAGAGGAAAGGGAGGAGGAGAGAGAGATGTGGGGGAGGGAGAGAGTCACAGACACACACACACACACACACACACACACACAGAAGGCGAAAAAGCACTGACTTTACAACACCCAGGTCCCAGGATCGCGCCCGAAAAGCCCCTCTCAGTTGACTAAATTACCTACTGGCATCAGTATACAGGGGTCAAAGTTGGCAAAAGAGGAACTGGCCTCCCTCTCGCATTATCTCATGGCACGTGTGTGTGTGTGTGTGTGTGTGTGTGTGTGTGTGTGTGTGTGTGTGTGTGTGTGTGTGTGTGTGTGTGTGTGTGTGTATTTGTGCGCGAAAAGATAGATAATAAGCAGAGAGACATTATTGACATATACATATGTTTATGATATTGATATAGATTTAAATATACATACATACATAAAAACATCCGTACATATACATTCGTGTATGCATACTTATATATAAGCTTACAAGCTTCCATACGCACTTACACACATGCGTACATACATACATATATACTAATATGCGTATAAGCATCCATACAAATACACATACTTATAGACATACATATATATACATACAGACACACTCGCTAATACAAATACTCACACACACACTCTCTCTCTCTCTTTCTCTCTCATACACACAGACACACACACACTTTCTCTATATATCTATCTATCTATCTGTCTATCTTTTTCTCTCTCACACACACAGACACACACACTCTCTTTCTCTCTCTCTCTCTCTCTCTCTCTCTCTCTCTCTCTCTCTCTCTCTCTCTCACACACACACACACACACACACACACACACACACACACACACACACACACACACAAACACAAACACATAAACACACACACACACACAAACACAAACACATAAACACACACACACACGCCCACACGCACGCACACCCCCACAAAGGATATTTTCGTCCCCGCTTCTCGATAGCCAGAAGACAATCCCGCTCCGTAGAAAGGTGTATTACCAAAGACTCTGTTCCCTTTGTCTTTTTATTTGCGGTTTCTTTACCTCTATTCAAGGTTTGACGCAAAAAAATGTGTTCACGTGGGGAGGTATTTCAGACTGTTCTCCATTGCTTTACGTATGGAAAAAATAGGATTAAAAGAAACAGCGGAATGTTACGGAATGGAACGAATTCTCGGAGAAACTTCAAACGGAAGGAGGAGAGTGCGAAACAACACAATCCATTGGCAGAGAGGGAAATGAGAAATATTTCATCTCAACGGGGTATATGAGACGGAGAAAACAATACGCTCTCGAATACGTTTCAGAAAGGGTGATTTGATTTTATTTTCAGGAAGGATGATTTTATTTTATTTTCAGAAAGGATGATTTTATTTTATTTTCAGAAAGGATGATTTTATTTTGTTTTCAGAAAGAATGATTTTATTTTTATTTTCAGAAAGGATGATTTTATTTTTATTTTCAGAAAGGATGATTTTATTTTATTTTCAGAAAGGATGATTTTATTTTATTTTCAGAAAGGATGATTTTATTTTTATTTTCAGAAAGGATGATTTTATTTTATTTTCAGAAAGGATGATTTTATTTTATTTTCAGAAAGGATGATTTTATTTTATTTTCAGAAAGGATTTTGTTTTATTTTCAGAAAGGATGATTTTGTTTTATTTTCAGAAAGGATGATTTTATTTTATTTTCATGAAAGGATGATTTTATTTTATTTTCATGAAAGGATGATTTTATTTTATTTTCAGAAACGATGATTTTATTTTATTTTCAGAAACGATGATTTTATTTTATTTTCAGAAACGATGATTTTATTTTATTTTCAGAAAGGATGATTTTATTTTATTTTCAGAAAGGATGATTTTATTTTATTTTCAGGAAGAATTATTTTATTTTATTTTCAGAAAGGATGATTTTATTTTATTTTCAGAAAGGATGATTTTATTTTATTTTCAGAAAGGATGATTTTATTTTATTTTCAGAAAGGATGATTTTATTTTATTTTCAGAAAGGATGATTTTATTTTATTTTCAGAAAGGATGATTTTATTTTATTTTCAGAAAGGAAGATTTTATTTTATTTTCAGGAAGGATGATTTTATTTTATTTTCAGAAAGGATGATTTTATTTTATTTTCAGGAAGGATGATTTTATTTTATTTTCAGAAAGGATGATTTTATTTTATTTTCAGAAAGGAAGATTTTATTTTATTTTCAGGAAGGATGATTTTATTTTATTTTCAGGAAGGATGATTTTATTTTATTTTCAAGAAAGGATGATTTTATTTTATTTTCAGAAAGGATGAATTTATTTTATTTTCAAGAAAGGATGATTTTACTTTATTTTCAGAAAGGATGATTTTATTTTATTTTCAGGAAGGATGATTTTATTTTATTTTCAGAAAGGATGATTTTTTTTCTCAGAAAGGATGATTTTATTTTATTTTCAGAAAGAATGATTTTATTTTATTTTCAGAAAGGATGATTTTATTTTATTTTCAGAAAGGATGATTTTATTTTATTTTCAGAAAGGATGATTTTTTTTTCAGAAAGGATGATTTTATTTTATTTTCAGAAACGATGATTTAATTTCATTTTCAGAAAGGATGATTTTATTTTATTTTCAGAAAGGATGATTTTTTTTTCAGAAAGGATGATTTTATTTTATTTTCAGAAAGGATGATTTTATTTTATTTTCCGAAAGGTTGATTTTATTTTATTTTCAGAAAGGATGATTTTATTTTATTTTCCGAAAGGTTGATTTTATTTTATTTTCAGAAAGGATGATTTTATTTTATTTTCAGAAAGGATGATTTTATTTTATTTTCAGAAAGGATGATTTTATTTTATTTTCAGAAAGGATGATTTTATTTTATTTTCAGAAAGGATGATTTTATTTTATTTTCCGAAAGGTTGATTTTATTTTATTTTCAGAAAGGATGATTTTATTTTATTTTCAGAAAGGATGATTTTATTTTATTTTCCGAAAGGTTGATTTTATTTTATTTTCAGAAAGGATGATTTTATTTTATTTTCAGAAAGGATGATTTTATTTTATTTTCAGAAAGGATTTTATTTTATTTTCAGAAAGGATGATTTTATTTTATTTTCAGAAAGGATTTTATTTTATTTTCAGAAAGGATGATTTTGTTTTATTTTCAAAAAGGATGATTTTATTTTATTTTCAGAAAGGATGATTTTATTTTATTTTCAGAAAGGATGATTTTATTTTATTTTCAGAAAGGATAATTTTATTTTATTTTCAGAAAGGATGATTTTATTTTATTTTCAGAAAGGATGATTTTTTTTTCAGAAAGGATGATTTTATTTTATTTTCAGAAAGGATGATTTTATTTTATTTTCAGAAAGGATGATTTTATTTTATTTTCAGAAAGGATGATTTCATTTTATTTTCAGAAAGGATTTTATTTTATTTTCAGAAAGGATGATTTTGTTTTATTTTCAAAAAGGATGATTTTATTTTATTTTCAGAAAGGATGATTTTATTTTATTTTCAGAAAGGATGATTTTATTTTATTTTCAGAAAGGATGATTTTATTTTATTTTCAGAAAGGATGATTTTATTTTATTTTCAGAAAGGATGATTTTATTTTATTTTCAGAAAGGATGATTTTATTTTATTTTCAGAAAGGATGATTTTATTTTATTTTCAGAAAGGATGATTTTATTTTATTTTCAGAAAGGATGATTTTATTTTATTTTCAGAAAGGATGATTTTATTTTATTTTCAGAAAGGATGATTTTATTTTATTTTCAGAAAAGACGATTTTATTTTATTTTCAGAAAGGATGATTTTATTTTATTTTCAGAAAAGATAATTTTATTTTATTTTCAGAAGGGATTATTTTATTTTATTTTCAAGAAAGGATGATTTTATTTGATTTTCAGAAAGGATGATTTTATTTTATTTTCAGAAAGGACGATTTTATTTTATTTTCAGAAAGGATGATTTTATTTTATTTTCAGAAAGGACGATTTTATTTTATTTTCAGAAAGGAAGATTTTATTTTATTTTCAGAAAGGATGATTTTATTTTATTTTCAAGAAAGGATGATTTTATTTTATTTTCAGAAAGGACGATTTTATTTTATTTTCAGAAAGGAAGATTTTATTTTATTTTCAGAAAGGATGATTTTATTTCATTTTCAGAAAGGATGATTTTATTTTATTTTCAGAAAGGAAGATTTTATTTGATTTTCAGAAAGGATGATTTTATTTTGTTTTCTGAAAGGATGATTTTATTTTATTTTCAGAAAAGATGATTTTATTTCATTTTCAGAAAGGATGATTTTATTTTATTTTCAAAAAGGATGATTTTATTTTATTTTCAGAAAGGATGATTTAATTTTATTTTCAGAAAAGATGATTTTATTTCATTTTCAGAAAGGATGATTTTATTTTATTTTCAGAAAGGATCATTTTATTTTATTTTCAGAAAGGATGATTTTATTTTATTTTCAGAAAGGATCATTTTATTTTATTTTCAGAAAGGATGATTTTATTTTATTTTCAGAAAGGATGATTTTATTTTATTTTCAGAAAGGATGATTTTGTTTTATTTTCAGAAAGGAAGATTTTATTTTATTTTCAGGAAGGATGATTTTATTTTATTTTCAAGAAAGGATGATTTTATTTTATTTTCAGAAAGGAAGATTTTATTTTATTTTCAGGAAGGATGATTTTATTTTATTTTCAAGAAAGGATGATTTTATTTTATTTTCAGAAAGGATGATTTTATTTTATTTTCAGGATGATTTTATTTTATTTTCAGAAAGGATGATATTTTATTTTCAGAAAGGATTATTTTATTTTATTTTCAGAAAGGAAGATTTTATTTTATTTTCAGAAAGGATGATTTTATTTTATTTTCAGAAAGGATGACTTGATTTTATTTTCATAAAGGATGATTTTATTTTATTTTCAGAAAGGATGATTTTTTTTTTCAGAAAGGATGATTTTATTTTATTTTCAGGAAGGATGATTTTATTTTATTTTCAAGAAAGGATGATTTTATTTTATTTTCAGAAAGGATGATTTTATTTTATTTTCAAGAAAGGATGATTTTACTTTATTTTCAGAAAGGATGATTTTATTTTATTTTCAGGAAGGATGATTTTATTTTATTTTCAGAAAGGATGATTTTTTTTCTCAGAAAGGATGATTTTATTTTATTTTCAGAAAGAATGATTTTATTTTATTTTCAGAAAGAATGATTTTATTTTATTTTCAGAAAGAATGATTTTATTTTATTTTCAGAAAGAATGATTTTATTTTATTTTCAGAAAGAATGATTTTATTTTATTTTCAGAAAGAATGATTTTATTTTATTTTCAGAAAGGATGATTTTATTTTATTTTCAGAAAGGATGATTTTATTTTATTTTCAGAAAGGACGATTTTATTTTATTTTCAGAAAGGAGGATTTTATTTTATTTTCAGAAAGGATGATTTTATTTTATTTTCAGAAAGGATGATTTTATTTTATTTTCAGAAAGGATGATTTTATTTTATTTTCAGGAAGGATGATTTTATTTTATTTTCAGAAAGGATGATTTTATTTTATTTTCAGAAAGGAAGATTTTATTTTATTTTCAGGAAGGATGATTTTATTTTATTTTCAGGAAGGATGATTTTATTTTATTTTCAAGAAAGGATGATTTTATTTTATTTTCAGAAAGGATGATTTTATTTTATTTTCAAGAAAGGATGATTTTACTTTATTTTCAGAAAGGATGATTTTATTTTATTTTCAGGAAGGATGATTTTATTTTATTTTCAGAAAGGATGATTTTTTTTCTCAGAAAGGATGATTTTATTTTATTTTCAGAAAGAATGATTTTATTTTATTTTCAGAAAGGATGATTTTATTTTATTTTCAGAAAGGATGATTTTATTTTATTTTCAGAAAGGATGATTTTTTTTTTCAGAAAGGATGATTTTATTTTATTTTCAGAAACGATGATTTAATTTCATTTTCAGAAAGGATGATTTTATTTTATTTTCAGAAAGGATGATTTTTTTTTCAGAAAGGATGATTTTATTTTATTTTCAGAAAGGATGATTTAATTTCATTTTCAGAAAGGATGATTTTATTTTATTTTCAGAAAGGATGATTTTATTTTATTTTCAGAAAGGATGATTTTATTTTATTTTCCGAAAGGTTGATTTTATTTTATTTTCAGAAAGGATGATTTTATTTTATTTTCAGAAAGGATGATTTTATTTTATTTTCCGAAAGGTTGATTTTATTTTATTTTCAGAAAGGATGATTTTATTTTATTTTCAGAAAGGATGATTTTATTTTATTTTCAGAAAGGATTTTATTTTATTTTCAGAAAGGATGATTTTATTTTATTTTCAGAAAGGATTTTATTTTATTTTCAGAAAGGATGATTTTGTTTTATTTTCAAAAAGGATGATTTTATTTTATTTTCAGAAAGGATGATTTTATTTTATTTTCAGAAAGGATGATTTTATTTTATTTTCAGAAAGGATAATTTTATTTTATTTTCAGAAAGGAAGATTTTATTTTATTTTCAGAAAGGATGATTTTATTTTATTTTCAGAAAGGATAATTTTATTTTATTTTCAGAAAGGATGATTTTATTTTATTTTCAGAAAGGATGATTTTATTTTATTTTCAGAAAGGATGATTTTATTTTATTTTCAGAAAGGATGATTTTATTTTATTTTCAGAAAGGATAATTTTATTTTATTTTCAGAAAGGATGATTTTATTTTATTTTCAGAAAGGATGATTTTTTTTTCAGAAAGGATGATTTTATTTTATTTTCAGAAAGGATGATTTTATTTTATTTTCAGAAAGGATGATTTCATTTTATTTTCAGAAAGGATTTTATTTTATTTTCAGAAAGGATGATTTTGTTTTATTTTCAAAAAGGATGATTTTATTTTATTTTCAGAAAGGATGATTTTATTTTATTTTCAGAAAGGATGATTTTATTTTATTTTCAGAAAGGATGATTTTATTTTATTTTCAGAAAGGATGATTTTATTTTATTTTCAGAAAGGATGATTTTATTTTATTTTCAGAAAGGATGATTTTATTTTATTTTCAGAAAGGATGATTTTATTTTATTTTCAGAAAGGATGATTTTATTTTATTTTCAGAAAGGATGATTTTATTTTATTTTCAGAAAGGATGATTTTATTTTATTTTCAGAAAAGACGATTTTATTTTATTTTCAGAAAGGATGATTTTATTTTATTTTCAGAAAAGATAATTTTATTTTATTTTCAGAAGGGATTATTTTATTTTATTTTCAAGAAAGGATGATTTTATTTGATTTTCAGAAAGGATGATTTTATTTTATTTTCAGAAAGGACGATTTTATTTTATTTTCAGAAAGGATGATTTTATTTTATTTTCAGAAAGGACGATTTTATTTTATTTTCAGAAAGGAAGATTTTATTTTATTTTCAGAAAGGATGATTTTATTTTATTTTCAAGAAAGGATGATTTTATTTTATTTTCAGAAAGGACGATTTTATTTTATTTTCAGAAAGGAAGATTTTATTTTATTTTCAGAAAGGATGATTTTATTTCATTTTCAGAAAGGATGATTTTATTTTATTTTCAGAAAGGAAGATTTTATTTGATTTTCAGAAAGGATGATTTTATTTTGTTTTCTGAAAGGATGATTTTATTTTATTTTCAGAAAAGATGATTTTATTTCATTTTCAGAAAGGATGATTTTATTTTATTTTCAAAAAGGATGATTTTATTTTATTTTCAGAAAGGATGATTTAATTTTATTTTCAGAAAAGATGATTTTATTTCATTTTCAGAAAGGATGATTTTATTTTATTTTCAGAAAGGATCATTTTATTTTATTTTCAGAAAGGATGATTTTATTTTATTTTCAGAAAGGATCATTTTATTTTATTTTCAGAAAGGATGATTTTATATTATTTTCAGAAAGGATGATTCTATTTTATTTTCAGAAAGGATGATTCTATTTTATTTTCAGAAAGGATGATTTTATTTTATTTTCAGAAAGGACGATTTTATTTTATTTTCAGAAAGGATGATTTTATTTTATTTTCAGAAAGGATGATTTTATTTTATTTTCAGGAAAGGATTATTTTATTTTATTTTCAGAAAGGATGATTTTATTTTATTTTCAGAAAGGATGATTTTATTTTATTTTCAGAAAGGATGATTTTATTCCATTTTCAGAAAGGATGATTTTATTTTATTTTCAGAAAGGATGATTTTATTTTATTTTCAGAAAGGATTATTTTATTTTATTTTCAGAAAGGATGATTTTATTCTATTTTCAGAAAGAATTATTTTATTTTATTTTCAGAAAGGATGATTTTATTTTATTTTCAGAAAGGATGATTTTATCTTATTTTCAGAAAGGATGATTTTATTTTATTTTCAGAAAGGATGATTTTATTTTATTTTCAGAAAGGATGATTTTATTTTATTTTCAGAAAGGATGATTTTATTTTATTTTCAGAAAGGATGATTTTATTCTATTTTCAGAAAGAATTATTTTATTTTATTTTCAGAAAGGATGATTTTATCTTATTTTCAGAAAGGATGATTTTATTTTATTTCCAGAAAGGATGATTTTATTTTATTTTCAGAAAGGATGATTTTATTTTATTTTCAGAAAGGATGATTTTATTTTATTTTCAGAAAGGATGATTTTATTTTATTTTCAGAAAGGATGATTTTATCTTATTTTCAGAAAGGATGATTTTATTTTATTTTCAGGAAGGATGATTTTATCTTATTTTCAGAAAGGATGATTTTATTTTATTTTCAGAAAGGAGGATTTTATTTTATTTTCAGAAAGGATGATTCTATTTTATTTTCAGAAAAGATGATTTTATTTTATTTTCAGAAAGGATGATTCTATTTTATTTTCAGAAAAGATGATTTTATTTTATTTTCAGAAAGGATGATTTTATTTTATTTTCAGAAAGGATAATTTTATTTTATTTTCAGAAAGGATTATTTTATTTTATTTTCAGAAAGGATGATTTTATTTTATTTTCAGAAAGGATGATTTTATCTTATTTTCAGAAAGGATGATTTTATTTTATTTCCAGAAAGTATGATTTTATTTTATTTTCAGAAAGGATGATTTTATTTTATTTTCAGAAAGGATGATTTTATTTTATTTTCAGAAAGGATTATTTTATTTTATTTTCAGAAAGGATGATTTTATTTTATTTTTAGAAAGGATTTTATTTTATTTTATTTCCAGAAAGTATGATTTTATTTTATTTTCAGAAAGGATGATTTTATTCTATTTTCAGAAAGGATGATTTGATTTGATTTTCAGAAAAGATTATTTTATTTTATTTTCAGAAAGGATGATTTTATTTTATTTTCAGAAAGGATGATTTTATTTTATTTTCAGAAAGGATGATTTTATTTTATTTTCAGAAAGGATGATTTTATTTTATTTTCAGAAAGGATGATTTTATTTTATTTTCAGAAAGGATGATTTTATTTTATTTTCAGAAAGGGTGATTTTATTCTATTTTCAGAAAGGATGATTTTATTTCATTTTCAGAAAGGATGATTTTATTCTATTTTCAGAAAGGATGATTTGATTTGATTTTCAGAAAAGATTATTTTATTTTATTTTCAGAAAGGATGATTTTATTTTATTTTCAGAAAGAATGATTTTATTTTATTTTCAGAAAGAATTATTTTATTTTATTTTCAGAAAGGATGATTTTATTTTATTTTCAGAAAGGATGATTTTATTTTATTTTCAGAAAGGATGATTTTATTTTATTTTCAGAAAGGATGATTTTATTTTATTTTCAGAAAGGATGATTTTATTTTATTTTCAGAAAGGATGATTATATTTTATTTTCAGAAAGGATGATTTTATTTTATTTTCAGAAAGGATGATTTTATTTTATTTTCAGAAAGGATGATTTTATTCTATTTTCAGAAAGGATGAATTTATTTTATTTTCAGAAAGGATGATTTTATTTTATTTTCAGAAAGAATTATTTTATTTTATTTTCAAGAAAGGATGATTTTATTTCATTTTCAGAAAAGATGATTTTATTTTATTTTCAGAAAGGATGATTTTGTTTTATTTTCAGAAAGGATGATTTTATTTTATTTTCAGAAAGGATGATTTTATTTTATTTTCAGAAAGGATGATTTTGTTTTATTTTCAGAAAGGATGATTTTACAATATTTTCAGAAAGGAAGATTTTATTTTATTTTCAGAAAGGATTCTTTAATTTTATTTTCAGAAAGGATGATTTATATCATTTTCAGAAAGGATTCTTTAATTTTATTTTCAGAAAGGATGATTTTATTTTATTTTCAGAAAGGATGATTTTATTTTATTTTCAGAAAGGATGATTTTATTTTATTTTCAGAAAGGATGATTTTATTTTATTTTCAGAAAGGATGATTTTATTTTATTTTCAGAAAGGATGATTTTATTTTATTTTCAGAAAGGATGATTTTATATCATTTTCAGAAAGAATTATTTTATTTTATTTTCAGAAAGAATGATTTTATTTTATTTTCAGAAAGGATGATTTTATTCTATTTTCAGAAAGAATGATTTTATTTTATTTTCAGAAAGGAAGATTTTATTTTATTTTCAGAAAGGATGATTTTATTTTATTTTCAGAAAGGATGATTTTATATCATTTTCAGAAAGAATTATTTTATTTTATTTTCAGAAAGAATGATTTTATTTTATTTTCAGAAAGGAAGATTTTATTTTATTTTCAGAAAGGATGATTTTGTTTTATTTTCAGAAAGGATGATTTTATTTTATTTTCAGAAAGGACGATTTTATTTTATTTTCAGAAAGGATGATTTTATTTTATTTTCAAGAAAGATGATTTTATTTTATTTTCAGGAAGGATGATTTTATTCTATTTTTAGAAAGGATGATTTGATTTTATTTTCAGAAAGTATGATTTTATTTTATTTTCAGAAAGGATGATTTTATTTTATTTTCAGGAAAGGATGATTTTGTTTTATTTTCAGAAAGGATGATTTTATTTTATTTTCAGAAAGGATGATTTTATTTTATTTTCAGGAAAGGATTATTTTATTTTATTTTCAGAAAGAATGATTTTATTTTATTTTCAGAAAGGATGATTTTATTTTATTTTCAGAAAGGATGATTTTACTTTATTTTCAGAAAGGATTTTATTTTATTTTCAGAAAGGATTATTTTATTTTATTTTCAGAAAGGATGATTTTGTTTTATTTTCAGAAAGGATGATTTTATTTTATTTTCAGAAAGGATGATTTTATTTTATTTTCAGAAAGGATGATTTTATTTTATTTTCAGAAAGGATGATTTTATTTTATTTTCAGAAAGGATGATTTTATCTTATTTTCAAGAAAGGATGATTTTATTTTATTTTCAGAAAGGATGATTTTATTTCATTTTCAGAAAGGATGATTTTATTTTATTTTCAGAAAAGATGATTTTATTTTATTTTCAGAAAGGATGATTTTATTTCATTTTCAGAAAGGATGATTTTATTTTATTTTCAGAAAGGATGATTTTATTTTAATTTCAGAAAGGATGATTTTATTTTATTTTCAGAAAAGATTATTTTATTTTATTTTCAGAAAGGATGATTTTATTTTATTTTCAGAAAGGATGATTTTATTTTATTTTCAGAAAGGATGATTTTATTTTAATTTCAGAAAGGATGAATTTATTTTATTTTCAGAAAGGATGAATTTATTTTATTTTCAGAAAGGATGATTTTATTTTATTTTCAGAAAGGATGATTTTATTTTATTTTCAGAAAGGATGATTTTATTTTATTTTCAGAAAGGATTATTTTATTTTATTTTCAAGAAAGGATGATTTTATTTTATTTTTGGAAAGAATTATTTTATTTTATTTTCAGAAAGGATGATTTTATTTTATTTTCAGAAAGGATGATTTTATTTTATTTTCAGAAAGGATGATTTTGTTTTATTTTCAGAAAGGATGATTTTATTTTATTTTCAGAAAGGATGATTTTGTTTTATTTTCAGAAAGGATGATTTTATTTTATTTTCAGAAAGGATGATTTTGTTTTATTTTCAGAAAGGATGATTTTATTTTATTTTCAAGAAAGGATGATTTTATTTTATTTTCAGAAAGGATGATTTTGTTTTATTTTCAGAAAGGATGATTTTATTTCATTTTCAGAAAGGATGATTTTATTTTATTTTCAGAAAGGATGATTTTATTTTATTTTCAGAAAGGATGATTTTGTTTTATTTTCAGAAAGGATGATTTTATTTCATTTTCAGAAAGGATGATTTTATTTTATTTTCAGAAAGGATGATTTTATTTTATTTTCAGAAAGGATGATTTTATTTTATTTTCAGAAAGGATGATTTTATTTTATTTTCAGAAAGGATGATTTTGTTTTATTTTCAGAAAGGATGATTTTATTTTATTTTCAGAAAGGATGATTTTGTTTTATTTTCAGAAAGGATGATTTTATTTTATTTTCAAGAAAGGATGATTTTATTTTATTTTCAGAAAGGATGATTTTATTTTATTTTCAGAAAGGATGATTTTATTTTATTTTCAAGAAAGGATGATTTTATTTTATTTTCAGAAAGGATGATTATATTTTATTTTCAGAAAGGATGATTTTATTTTATTTTCAAGAAAGGATGATTTTATTTTATTTTCAGAAAGGATGATTTTATTTGATTTTCAGAAAGGATGATTTTATTTTATATTCATAAAGGATGATTTTATTTTATTTTCATAAAGGATGATTTTATTTTGTTTTCAGAAAGGAAGATTTTATTTGATTTTCAGAAAGGATGATTTTATTTTATTTTCAGAAAGGATGATTTTATTTTATTTTCAGAAAGGATGATTTTATTTTATTTTCAGGAAGGATGATTTTATTTCATTTTCAGAAAGGATGATTTTATTGTTTTCTGAAAGGATGATTTTATTTTATTTTCAGAAAAGATGATTTTATTTTATTTTCAGAAAGGATGATTTTATTTAATTTTCAGAAAGGATGATTTTATTTTATTTTCAGAAAGAATTTTATTTTATTTTCAGAAAGGATGATTTTATTTTATTTTCAGAAAGAATTTTATTCTATTTTCAGAAAGGATGATTTTATTTTATTTTCAGAAAGGATGATTTTATTTTATTTTCAGAAAGGATGATTTTATTTTATTTTCAGAAAGGATGATTTTATCTTATTTTCAGAAAGGATGATTTTATCTTATTTTCAGAAAGGATGATTTTATTTTATTTTCTGAAAGGATGATTTTATTTTATTTTCAGAAAGTATGATTTTATTTTATTTTCAGAAAGGATGATTTTATTTTATTTTCAGAAAGGATGATTTTATTTTATTTTCAGAAAGGATGATTTTATTTTATTTTCAGAAAGGATTATTTTATTTTATTTTCAGAAAGGATGATTTTATTTTATTTTCAGAAAGGATTTTATTTTATTTTCAGAAAGGAAGATTTTATTATATTTTCAGAAAGGATGATTTTATTTTATTTTCAGAAAGGATGATTTTATTTTATTTTCAGAAAGGATTATTTTATTTTATTTTCAGAAAGGATGATTTTATTTTATTTTCAGAAAGGATTTTATTTTATTTTCAGAAAGGAAGATTTTATTATATTTTCAGAAAGGATGATTTTATTTTATTTTCAGAAAGGATGATTTTATTTTTATTTTCAGAAAGGATGATTTTATTTTATTTTCAGAAAGGATGATTTTATTTTATTTTCTGAAAGAATTATTTTATTTGATTTTCAGAAAGGATGATTTTATTTTATTTTCAGAAAGGATGATTTTATTTTATTTTCAGATAGGATGATTTCATTTTATTTTCAGAAAGGATGATTTTATTTTATTTTCAGAAAGGATGATTTTATTTTATTTTCAGAAAGGATGATTTTATTTTATTTTCAGAAAGGATTATTTTAATTTATTTTCAGAAAGGATGATTTTATTTTATTTTCAGAAAGGACGATTTTATTTTATTTTCAGAAAGGATGATTTTATTTTATTTTCAGAAAGGATGATTTTATTTTATTTTCAAGAAAGGATGATTTTATTTTATTTTCAAGAAAGGATGATTTTATTTTATTTTCAGAAAGGATGATTTTATTTTATTTTCAGAAAGTATGATTTCATTTTATTTTCAGAAAGGATGATTTTATTTTATTTTCAGAAAGGATGATTTTATTTTATTTTCAGAAAGGACGATTTTATTTTATTTTCAGAAAGTATGATTTTATTTTATTTTCAGAAAGGATGATTTTATTTTATTTTCAGAAAGGATCTTATTTTATTTTCAGAAAGGATGATTTTATTTTATTTTCAGAAAGGATGATTTTATTTTATTTTCAGGAAAGGATGATTTTATTTTATTTTCAGAAAGGGTGATTTTTTTCAGAAAGGATGATTTCATTTTATTTTCAGAAAGGACGATTTTATTTTATCTTCAGAAAGGATGCTTATATTTTATCTTCAGAAAGGATGATTTTATTTTATTTTCAGAAAGGACGATTTTATTCTATTTTCAGAAAGGATGATTTTGTTTTAATTTCAGAAAGGATGATTTTATTTTATTTTCAGAAAGGATGATTTTATTTGATTTTCAGAAAGGATGATTTTATTTTATTTTCAGAAAGGATGATTTTATTTTATTTCCAGAAAGGATGATTTTATTTTATTTTCAGAAAAGATGATTTTATTTTATTTTCAGAAAGGATGATTTTATTTTATTTTATTTTCAGAAAGGATGATTTTATTTTATTTTCAGAAAGGATGATTTTATTTTATTTTATTTTCAGAAAGGATGATTTTATTTTATTTTCAGAAAGGATGATTTTATTTTATTTTATTTTCAGAAAGGATGATTTAATTTTATTTTCAGAAAGGATGATTTTATTTTATTTTCAGAAAGGATGATTTTATTTTATTTTCAGAAAGGATGATTTTATTTCATTTTCAGAAAGGATGATTTTATTCTATTTCCAGAAAGGATGATTTTATTTTATTTTCAGAAAGGATGATTTTATTTTATTTTCAGGAAGGATAATTTCATTTTATTTTCAGAAAGGATGATTTTATTTTATTTTCAGAAAGGATGATTTTATTTGATTTTCAGAAAGGATGATTTTATTTTATTTTCAGAAAGGATGATTTTATTTTATTTTCAGAAAGGATGATTTTATTTTATTTTCAGAAAGGATGATTTTATTTTATTTTCAGAAAGGATGATTTTATTTCATTTTCAGAAAGGATGATTTGATTCTATTTCCAGAAAGGATGATTTTATTTTATTTTCAGAAAGGATGATTTTATTTTATTTTCAGGAAGGATAATTTCATTTTATTTTCAGAAAGGATGATTTTATTTTATTTTCAGAAAGGAAGATTTTATTTTATTTTCAGGAAGGATGATTTTATTTCATTTTCAGAAAGGATGATTTTATTTTATCTTCAGAAAGGATGATTTTATTTTATTTTCAGAAAGGATGATTTTATTTTATCTTCAGAAAGGATGATTTTATTTTATTTTCAGGAAGGAAGATTTTATTTTATCTTCAGAAAGGATGATTTTATTTTATTTTCAGAAAGGATGATTTTATTTTATTTCCAGAAAGGATGATTTTTTTTTATTTTCAGGAAGGATGATTTTATTTTATTTTCAGAAAGGATGATTTGATTTGGTTTTCAGAAAGGATGGAATGATATTGATTTAATGGAACTAAGACCACTGTGTTGGATCCCCTTCTTGGTCTCCCCTACCCCCTCCCTTTCCTTATCTCTCATTATACATTCTTTCCTTTTTTATCTAGTTTATTTTTCCTCCCTCGACTTTCTCCCCTTTTCCTCTTCCTTTTCTTTTCTTTCTCTCCTTCATTTTCCCCTCCTGTTTTCCACTTTCTTTACCCTGTCTCTTGTCACTGCCTTTGTTTTTCACTTTTCTTTCTCTTATTGTTTCTCCTTCCTTACATCCCTAAACCTTCCTCCTCCCTCACCTTTCTACTATTCCCTCTCCTTTTTTTTCCTCTCTCCTTTACTCTCCTTCCTTCCCCTTTCTTTTACCTCTCCTCTTACTTCCTCCTTCCTCCATTCCCTTCCTCTTTCACCCTTTCTCTCTTCCCTCGCCTTTCCCCCTTTCCCTCTCCCTCCCTCTCTTCCCCTCCTCCTTTCTTTACTCTTCTGCCTCCTCCTTTCTCTCCCTCCCTCTCTTCCCTCCTCCTTTCTTTACTCTCCTGCCT
Organism: Penaeus vannamei; assembly: GCF_042767895.1. Lineage (NCBI taxonomy): Eukaryota > Metazoa > Arthropoda > Malacostraca > Decapoda > Penaeidae > Penaeus > Penaeus vannamei. Next base: position 29,636,809 of record NC_091559.1, on the reverse strand, counting down.
CCTCCTTTCTCTCCCTCCCTCTCTTTCCCTCCTCCTTTCTTTACTATCCTGCCTCCTCCTTTCTCTCCCTCCCTCTCTATCCCCTCCTCCTTTCGCTGCCTCCCTCTCTTCTCCTCCTTTCTTTACTCTCCTGCCTCCTCCTTTCTCTCTTTCCTTCCCTCCCCCTCCTCCTTTCTTTACTCTCCTGCCTCCTCCTTTCTCTCCCTCCCTCTCTTCCCCTCCTCCTTTCTTTACTCTCCTGCCTCCTCCTTTCTCTCCCTCCCTCTCTTCCCCTCCTCCTTTCTTTACTCTCTTGCCTCCTCCCTTCTCTCCCTCTTACACTCTCTCTTTCACTCCTCCCCCTTCCCCCCCCCCCCCCCCCCCCCTCCACCCCGTTACCATAAAAGGAGCAATATTGTAAGACCGCGGAGAAAATGTTGTCACTTGCTCCATTCCGAAAGGAATTTGAAGAAAACTTATATAACGCAGCGAAGAGAAAGAAAACAAAACCAAATTAATGCGTTACGACCGAACAAAAAACAAACAAACAAAAAAAATGGTTCCTGGTGGTTGAAAAATGGAATAGTAAAGATTAAGATAAGAATGATGATAAGGACGATAATGTTAATGGTAATGAGAATAGTAATTGTAATGGTACTAGTAATAGTAATGATAATTATTATAATGATGATAATGATAGTAATGATAATGACATCAAGAGTGCTAATAATCATAATGATAGTAATAATGATGATAATAATGATAATAATGATAATGGTAGTGATGAGAAATATGACGATTATGATGATGAAATAATGATAATCATAATTTTGACAAAAACAATAGTAATAATAATGACGATGATTATGGTTTTAATAACAATAATAATAATGACGATAATAATGATGACGATAATGATAATGACAGACAGTATCGATAATAGCTGCTGCTGCTGCTGCTGATGATGATGATGATGATGATGATAATAATGATGATGATAATGATAATGATGATGATGATGATAATGATGATGATAATAATAATATCGATAATGATACAGTAACAATATAGTATTAACTTTTACCCTGAAGACGAGGTAAAAATTAATACTGAAACTTTAATATTTCTGAGTACAGGTAAAATACGTTTATTTAATATAGCTCTCTGATGAATCGAGTTCACGTAGGTAAATAACTGTATAACAAAATATAGATAAATAGATAAATAAATAAATAAATAAAAGCAATAACCTACCGCTAGCTGCACGAGGATGAAGCGCTTGGCTGACACAACAGCGCTGAAGTAGTAAGCGCTTACGTATAGTGGCTTTGATCAGGTGTAGTAGATATGGCATTGTACTATGTATGCGGCAGGATATAGAAGTTACATTACATGGCTACACTTTCTCTCTCTCTCTCTCTCTCTCTCTCTCTCTCTCTCTCTCTCTCTCTCTCTCTCTCTCTCTCTCTCTATATATATATATATATATATATATATATATATATATATATATATATATATATATATATATATATGCATATATATATATATAGATAGATAGATAGATAGATAGATGTGTGTGTGTGTGTGTGTGTGTGTGTGTGTGTGTGTGTGTGTGTGTGTGTGTGTGTGTGTGTGTGTGTGTGTGTGTGTGTGCGTGCGTGCGTGCGTGTGTGTGTGATTGTATCCCTCATTCTCTCCCTTCCATTCAACCTATTAAAGGTCTATACGTTTACCTCTCTAACACTACCCCCTCCCCCCCCCCCGCCCCTTCCTCCACTCGCCCGGAGACATAAACATAAACACGAACAGCAATGGATCGAAAGCGACGACGCGCCCCGCAGCGACAAGCGAAGGCCCGTGAATCAGCTGGAGGAAACAATAACACTAACGAGTAATGACGCTCACTTTTCCTCTTTTTTATGAGCACCGATTTTGTGCGTGGGCGCGCTGTGGGACAAACACATATTTCTTTGTCTTTATTGGTAAAGGTATACATACATACATATATACATATATATATATATATGTATACATATATATATATATATATATATATATATATATATATATATATATATATATATATATATATATATATATACACATGTTGACACACACACACACACACATACACATGTGTGTGTGTGAATGTGTGTATATGTGTGTGTCTGTGCGTGTGAGTGAGTGGGAAATGCAGTGTGTTGTGAATGTAAACATGTGTGAGTGTGTGTGTGTGTATGTGCACATATATAAAGAGGGAGAGTAAGAGAGAGGCAGAGATAACAAACCCAGAGCTCGACCGACAGCCAGAGAGACAGGGAGAAGGAGGAAAAGAAGAGAACAAATAGAGATAAAATGAATATATAAAGAGCAAATAGTAAAAGGACGAGGGTGATTGTAAAAGATGATTGTATAAGGTGATTGTAAAAGATGATTGTATAAGGTGATTGTAAAAGATTATTGCAAAAGGTGAAAAAAACTGCGAAATATTCAAATAAATCATCACTTTCTTTTTCCAAATATGATCAAAATACCTAAAGGAACCTTCTGTTTGGGAGGTTCTCAGTTTTCTTTGTGAAATAATACAAATATATTTAATATTTTAAATTTCTTGTTCAGAAGATATTGCAAGACTTCTTGATCTTAAACCACCTCTGTTTGTTTTCATTTGGTGTTTCTTATTTATCATGTTCATTATTTATCCTCATTATTATTGTGTGTAACAGATGATGATGATAACGAAGATGATAATAATAATGATGACGATGATAATGATGATGACTATTACAGTGATGACGATGTCGATGATGATGATGATGACGATGACAATGATGATGATGACGATGACAATGATGATGACGATGACAATGGTGATGACGATTACAGTGATGACGATGTCGATGATGATGACGACGACCATAATGATAATGATGATGGTAATGATGACGGTGATGATGTCGACGATGATGATGACGATGACAATGATGATGAAGAGTCGGAGGTAGAGATGGAATACAGTCATAATGATGATGACTGTTACCATCTGTTTTACCGGAAATATCGATGACACCACCTGTTTCATCAACGGCATATCATTATTGTTTGGTATACTTTTTTCAGTATATTTAACCAGACCGTCACCGGGTGATTAAATTAACATACATCGGGATATATACGCGCATGCAAAATACATAAACACGCAAGTTAAGTTTATTCCGACCACCATAAAAAGTAATAATAATAATAATAATAATAATAATAATAATAATAATCAATAATAATAGAAGAATAAAGAAAAATGATAAATAAATAAAAAACACACTGGCAACTCGCCCAGACTCTGATTCACTAAATCTCTTTTGAGAGAGAAATTTAAAATGATAAAGTGTTATGTAAGGGAACAAATTTTAATTGAAATAATAAAGACTATATAAATATCAAAAATACAAAGCCTTTGTAAGTATTAAGAGAAAGCTGAATAGAATTAAGCGACAGCGAATCGGAGCATTCCAAAGTGATGAGTTGCCAGATCCTTCTTTCTGGAGTTTTTTAAACGCATTGTATATTGCATGAAAGTACTTGGCCAGCTGGTGCACCACCTCTACGCTTTATTAACGTCAAAAAACAGCTGGCTGACCGACATTGATTGGTTTGGGTTAATAATATTTTCTCCCCTAAATATACATAATTTCCTTTTTTTTTTTTTTTTTTTTACTTTAAGCTTCACTCGTTTGGATAATCAGGAATTCGGGCGCAAATTTTGCCTCATACTTATCGGACTAGGAGAGTTCAGCAATAAAGAATATGTCAGTGGTTTGGTACTTTTATGTGATTATTCTTCCTCTGAATTTTTGATTTTATGAAAGAATGAAATTTCCAGACTATATAACTCAAATAGGCCTATATTTGTTGACTGAGCCGACAACGTTATATGCATCATCTTCTCAGTGTGCTTTGCAAGCGTATGACCATCTAAATCTTTATGCAATTAAACAGAGCAGTTATAAGCCTATTTCAAAATGCATAATCACTACTGAAGCGTACCTTTTGAAGTCCTGTCTGAGCAGGGTGAACCCATCACAGGATGATTCAGACACCAACCCATTCTTACAGTTCCTCATATGGTTCTTTAAGAAAATTGTTTGTGCTTTAAAATAGCTGTATGTTTGGTGCAAACATTTCCTGATATGGTTCTTTATCGACAGATCTCATAGTGGATATGCGATTTTGCACCTTCTGTAGGGCTGCATTTAGATGAGGTTGTGTCGAAAAGAAAATTGTAAATGCAATACCTGTAACTAATTCGTCTTTTCATCATTCGTTTTTCAAATTAGGTTCAAAGACCACCTTTACCCAAAATAATTGAAGTTTGATCATTCTAAGTCTTTAAATTTATTAGCATTTTTATGATTTTAACATACGAACATTAACTATCAACAGTTTTGTTTTTCTTTTGAAATATCTACATTTTTTTTCTAGATTTTGACTGAAGCTAGCGAGGTTATCGTGGGAATTCGCAGTCACCCTTATTTGCACATTTTCTTACTTCACTTGACGGGCTGGTGATGGCCGATGACAGGTTGACAGGCTGGGGATATCTGCTTGAAATATGAAGATATTCATCGGAAATGTATTTAGCCAGCCATCTATTTCATCGATAAAAAAATATATATATTTTTTGGTCTAGCTATTCATATACTGTATATACTTACATGCTAATGCTCATTTGTGTGTGTGTGTGTGTGTGTGTGTGTGTGTGTGTGTGTGTGTGTGTGTGTGTGTGTGTGTGTGTGTGTGTGTGTGTGTGTGTGTGTGTGTGTGTGTGTGTGTGTAGGGTTCCCACGCATTCTTAAAAAATCTTCAAATATCTGAAATATTTTCTTGACAATTCAAGGCCTTACAAAATCTTTTATAATTGAGCTTTCTCATTTGCACGTCTTAAAATGCCTTCAATTTGCCCAAGCCACAGTTTTGTTCGTGTAAATTCACACATATATCTGTTACCTACAGACGTGGTAGCATTTCACTCGTGGTTTGATCGGAAATCGTTTGTCGACTAAGACCTTGACCTTTGCTGATCAACGCCACCGTTTACTTATGGGCCGTGTGCAAAAAATATTCTGGCGTGCAATCTATAAGAGTCTGTAGGAAATTCATATTGGGTGAATTTTTTTATCTTGGTCATTGACGCTTCAAATAGGCCTACATATTATGGGGAAGTGTGTATTCAGCGAAGTGATTACGGGTTTTAAAATCCAATTGGTATGAGTCTCTTAAAGTCTTAAAAAGGTCTTAAATTCGATCAGCTTATACCTGTAAGAACCCTGGTGTATCTGTCTCTATATATATTTCTATATCTCTATATATATGTGTGTGTGTGTGTATTGTAGGCCATTCTTATAGCATCCCGCAGTATATTTTTCTTAATTTCACGTGGAAAATGGAAAGTTTCATTAATATTTTTCAGATTCAGACAATGAAAAACTTATTGGATCCGTTGTTCCTCAAATGGAAAGTGGAAATTTTGCCTTTTATCCGATCATCTGTGATTGATATCTATGTACGCATTAGAGTCTGAATCTCAGGCAATTGGATAGTGCCAATAAACATGGTTATTTACTTGTATTAGTCCCTGTAATGTATCAACAAATCATGATACGCAGCCTTTCCTCTGATATATTAGAGCCTGTAAAGTTATATTATAGAGGTACAGAATGATTTCAGATATTCAACCAGCTGAAGTCCGTGCCACGTCAGATGATTGGGACACGTTGGAAATTCTTACCATATTTCAGCTAGTGTCATGATTGACTAATTTCTACCCATATAGAGTGAACATATATTTGATGTACTATTAACAAGGCACATAAACATTCTAAGCAGCTTTATTACAGCACTTTGTATATAAAAACGAAAAACATATGCGATTCGTAATTAATGAAATATGAGTACCTGAAATTTACATGAAATGCATCTGAAAAATATTGCGCTCTGATTGGGTGGCTGGAGTGTTTCACTCTATATCAAGTTAGAGGGATGTATCACGAAACGATGTATCAATAGTTTCCAATAATGTTCACGTAAAGGACAAACATGCTAGAGGATGTATGAAAGTGTTAGTGGTTTCGATGTTAGAAAAAAGGCCTTACGTATGTAAAATTTTGAAAATATAAATTATATTTCTCAATTTCCCATAACAAAATCCATTAAAGTAATTAATGTGTGGGTATGATTTTAAATACAAGCAAAAATATTGTAGAACCTTTAAATAAAATGGAAAAATTACCTGACTACTCTGCACACTACTCTTCGCTTCACAAGGCTGTGGAAACTGAAATATTTTTCTCAGATTCAGTCGGAACATTTTTTATTTCATATTGCTATGCCATTGTAATTTAAGAAAAACAAAACGAACTAATTCTCTGTGCGGAATCGGACACTAGTCGTGGCGTGGCGTGGGGCCAAGAGAAGGAAGCAGAAAGAGACGCCACCGCAGTGACCAACCGAGATAACGCTCGCAAACATCATGCGGCGGACCCTGTGGTCTCTGATAAGTCCTGTGCCTGTGAATAAGCCAGAGTGTTACCAGATGAACTTCAGTGCCATTAGTGACTGTGGCTAATATAGAAGAGTGACACAGTGAAATATCGCCTGTAATTACATCTTGAATAAGAAGCCAGCAGGTTAGCCTCGTGATCACACTGGTGTTGCTGATAACAAGGGGCGTCCTGAGGAGCATCAGGATAACAACAGCCTGCAGAAGGGGTTGTGAAGGCTTAAGCAACCTGGTGGCGCTGCGCTACATTTTCCTCTAAATGAAAAGCCGAAGTTACAGGAGGTTTAACACCTTACCGTATCCACAGTGAGTGAGCCCTGTGTCCGAATCAGATTAGATAATGCTCATGGCTAGAGGTATTTACTTGATTGAAATATATCAACAAAACAAGATACGCAGTCTATTCTCTAATATTTTTGAGCTTTTAAGGTTGTATCATAGAGGTACAGAATTACTTTGGAGGCATTCATCCCACTGAAATCAATACCACGTCATAGGATTCGGATACATTGAAAATTCTTACCATGTTCCAGAGACCGTTACGATTGACAAAATTCTACCGATATCAATTGATCATATATATGATGTACTGCTAAAAACACGCAGGAACATTTTATGCACCTTTCAAATAGAATTTTGTATCAAGGAACTTACGATGCGATTCGTAAATAATAAAAATATGAATTCCTATCTGAGATTGCGTAGAATATATCTGGAAAATATAGCGCTCTCATTGGCTGACCGGAGTGTATCAACATGTATCAAAGTAGAGGCAGAGACTTTGATACAAACTGAAAAGATGTTTCAACGGATTCCAATAATCTGCGCGTATAGGACGAATTTGTATAAAACTGGATCCTTTAGGGGTTTCGGGCATGCTGGGCGTGTGTATGAGTGTGTGTGATTGTGTGTGTGTGTTTATATATATATATATATATATATATATATATATATATATATATATATATATATATATAAATATATATAAATATGTATGTATATATATATGTAAATTTATATATATATATATATACATATAAATGCATATATGCATTTATTTATTATTATATACACACGCACACACACACACACACACACACACACACACACACACACACACACACACACACACACACACACACACACACACACACATATATATATACATATATATATATATATATATATACATATATATATATGTATATAAATATATTTATATACATATATATATATGTATATATATATATATATATATATATATATATATATATACATACATATATATATATATATACATACATATATATATATATATATATATATATATATATATATATATATATATATATATATAGTATGTTTCTATGTACAAAGATATCTACATAATAAATATATATATACATATATATATGTATATATATATATATATATATATATATGTATGTATGTATGTATGTATTATGTAGATATGTCTTTGTAAAAAGAAACGTACTATATATATATATATATATATATATATATATATATATATGTGTGTGTGTGTGTGTGTGTGTGTGTGTGTGTGTGTGTGTGTGTGTGTGTGTGTGTTTCTTTATACAAAGACATATCTACATAATACATACATACATACATACATATATATATATATATATATATATATATATATATATATATATGTGTGTGTGTGTGTGTGTGTGTGTGTGTGTGTGTGTGTGTGTGTATACATATATATATATATATATATATATATATATATATATATATACATATATATATATATTATATACACCCATATGTGTGTATGCGTGTGCGTGTATGTGTGTGCGTGCGTGCGCGCGCATATGTAGGAATGTATGTTGTATGCAATTCCCCCCTCCCTCCCTCCCCTTTTCTCTCTCTCTCTCTTTCTCTATCTTTCTTTCTCTATCTATCTATGTATCCTTCTAACCATATATCCATCCATCTACCAGTACCCACATCCCCAAACAGCTAAATGAAAAAAAAAAACGAAAATTAAAACCCTTGCTCGATACAAAAGAGGAGCGTCAACATCCCCCAAACAGGAAGCGCCTTGACCTCTGCTGTCTCGTCGTTCTTCCCGCTCAGCTGTTCTTTTCCCCTCGGCTTTTGCGAAGGGGAAAAGGCACCGGATTCCTTTTAGCTTCGAGGTCGTTGCTTGTGTCTGTTGTGGTGGGTTCTGTTGCGTATTTCTGTGGCTCAGGTCGTAGTGCTTCTACTTTCTTAAAGAGACGGAGAGAGGGGGGGGAGAGAATGAGACGGAGGGGGGGGGGGGGAAGAGGGAGGAAGGGAGAAAGAGACGGAGGGGGGAGGGGGGGGAAGAGGGAGGGAGGGAGAAAGAGGGAAAAGGGGG
>NC_091559.1:29612897-29617897 GCF_042767895.1 Penaeus vannamei | reverse complement strand
GAATCACTCCTCCAAAACGTCACAACAAACACAAAAGTTCGTCCCTTTAATAATTCGCTGTTGACACGCTGTGCTTCGCTGGGTCTCGGCTGAGATGGCGTCAGATGACACAGTAGCGAGGGATAGTGGCACTTAGTCACTGCACTTGCGAATGAAAATGTTGGGTTGATGAGTGGTTGCTTGTTACTTTCTTGGTTTTGTTTTGGTTTGGTTGTTCCTTGTCTATTGTTCTTTTTATTTCTTATTTGTATTTATATGTTTTCTTTTTCTTTTTCTTATTTCTGTTGTTTTTGTTTGTTTGTTTATTTTTGTAGTTTGGCATTTTTGTTGAGTCATCGTATTCTCCTCGTCGTCTGTAAGGGATAAGATCGAAACCCTGTTTTTGAGCATATGTCTGTAAGATTATCTTGAAATATCTTGGATTGGAAACAGTCAATTTACGTTCTTTACGTTTTTATTGCAAATACAAGCTTTTTAGCTTTGTAGATTTTTCTTTTTTCTTTTTTTAGAAGGTCTTTCTGAAGTGTGATACCTGTTTTTTCTCTCTTTCTTTCTTTCTTTCTTTCTTTCTCTCTCTCTCTCTCTCTCTCTCTCTCTCTCTCTCTCTCTCTCTCTCTCTCTCTCTCTCTCTCTCTCACTCACTCACTCTCTCACTCACTCTCTCTCTCTCTCTCTTACACAAAACACACACACATATACAAACATCAACGCACACACACACTGCCCCCTCCCTTCCACATTCTCTCGGATATCACACGAAAAAAATCCCTTGCAGCCGTGGAAACAGGTTTCTCCCGCCTCCCCTCCAAGCTCTGTTCGGACAATCATTTCTCTTTGACCTCAACTTAATACCGTTATCACTGAGTCTGTAACCCCAGTTCGGAGGCGGTCCAGTCTTTCACTTTATTCTAATTGACCTCGTGTCTGGCTGGGGAAGAAGAGGGTTTCATTGGATAATTGTTGAGTGGTTTTTATATGATGGAATTAGATGGAGGGTGGGTAATATATACTATTGTAGTATAGGCTTCTTAACGGTTAATATTAAATCTTTGTTTGTTATTTCGTTTGTAATTTCTTTTGAGGGGGATGGCTTTAAAAGTATTACGATTCTTTGCTTCCTTAGAATTTGAAATATCATTCTCGGGATCTTTTGATATGTCCAACGTCGTAAACGATTAAGAAATGACAACAGGAATGCCATAGAAAAATTGGGAAAGAAGAGGAATATATATACATACATAAATAAATATACATAAATACCTTAACGAAATTGAGATTACTGAAAAAAGGGAGAAAGTCCAATCAAACGAGGATGGATATAAAACAACATTCAGCATTTGTCCACAGCGAAAAAGACGCCATCAGAGAACAGAAACGCTGAATGCGATTCCAGAATTCAGTGAGCTTCCTGCTTTCCTCTCCCCTTCCTCTCAGCTGCCTCCTCAGATCTCAGAGGATTTTCAGAACGCTTTTTTTTCATTTTAAATAAACTCTTTTCCGAAATTTCTTTTTTTTTTTTAGTACAATAATAAAGCTTCATGTACAGCACTGAGGAAAGATTGGGGAAAATATCTGAATTCGCTCAGACATTAAGATCTGGAACGCGGGCAGTACTGGATGTTTACATACATTAGCATGTTGAAAAGGTAGACACTGGAGGTATCTCGAGGATCTGCAACAAGAAAAGACAAAGCTGATTGCATTTTCGCTTTTTTATCTTAAATCCGCAGCTTTCTAAACAAAGCTGTTTTTGTTGTTGCTGCTGTTATTTTGTTGTTTTTGTGAAATGTATACACGATTTTTTATTTTTTTTTAGATGTTTGAGATGAAAAATTATCTAAATAGAGAAAGATATTACAGTCGAGAATATTCTCTTTGTAAATAGTACCATAATACTAGAATATATATGCGTGTGTGTGTCTCGAGATCGTTATTGAATTGACATTTAAAAGATGTATGGTTTATAATTGTAAAGATGTATAGACCCCACTCTTTTTTTCTTCTTCTTCTTTTCTTATTATTGTTTTTTTAAGGGATATCCATGTAGCAAAATCGAATGTCAGTCAGTAGTATAGATTGCAATATTTATCAATAAATGGTTGCTTTGTTTAAATGTTAACAGTTCAGTGAGGGGGGGGGGAACCATATGCAGAGATGTGGTCACGTCTTGTCAGATGACGTCTTGCTTATAATTATTCATTCATAGAATATAATGTTATTCAGGGTGTTTCTATGTCCATTGTATATTTGGCACACATTCAACAGAGGAATGAATTCAATCCACCCCACGAGGCTTAAGACCGTCGAGTCATGCTACCCATATTAATACAAGCACGAACACAATAACGTATACACAAAAATGAAAATGAAACCAGCCACAATGAGAATTGAAAATAAACGCAACGTTGGGAACAAAAACCGAAATGGACACCTGGTATCCATTTCGGTTTTTGTCTGAAGAGGAACTCGTGAAGAGCTCGAAACGTCACGCTTATTTTCAATTCTCTTTGTGGCTCGTTTCATTTTCATATACATATATATTATTTGTTTTGAGCATTTTTTTTTTTTTGTGGGGGGGGGGGGGTGAAGGAATTCGTTAATTCTTTTATCGCAAAGGTTCGATGTTTTTCGATGGGAAACAGGCTGGACTTCGTTTTTGGTATTTACATCTGTATGGTTTATATATATATATATATATATATATATATATATATATATATATATATATATATATATACATATATATATATATTTATTTATTTATTTATTTATATATATATGTATGTATGTATGTATGTATGTGTTATACTGGACTTATATATGTATATATACATACATACATATATATATATATATATATATATATATATATATATATATATATATATATATATATATATATATATACACATTGTGTTAATTATAATGACAAAGTCTTGATTACTTATAACGTAATATATATATATATATATATATATATATATATATATATATATATATATATACATATATATATATATATATATATATATATATATATATATATATATATATATATATATATATATATATACGCGTATCTGTGCGTGCGTGTGCGTGTGTGTGTGTGTGTGTGTGTTAAGATTAAACAAATAAACAGAATATGTTGCGGTATACTTTTTAATAGGTCATACACCATAAACACAAAATGAAATGAAATAGAGTATTCTAGTAAAGATGAGATATTCAAATTAATAGAATATGAAAAAAAGTAAAAAAAAAAAAAAAAAAAAAAAAGCTAATGGTTCTGTGTTTTACAGAGGGAATGGCAGTTTCAACGAACAGAACCAATATTAATCCCAATTACATATATTTAACGTTTCTTTTTTTTTTCTTTCTTTCTTTCTTTCCTGACGTTTCTGTTTTTATTTTTATTTTTATTTTTTTCGACGCCGTGTTCCACCGCCTCACAACACGCAAAGATATAACGAAATATGAATACAAAAGCAATACATAAAATCGAAGATAAAATGAATCTCTCTGTCCATTTCTCTGCTGTCTTGGGCATGAGAGGCGATTTTCTGCTTTTGCTTCTGTCCTGCGCGTTTTCACCTGCGCAGTGACATAAGCGCACTACGATTTTTAAAGAAACCGCCTTTTTCCCTTGTGCAAGATCATGTGCCCTTTTAATTAACCTTTCACGGATATATAGCATCACGTGACATGGCAAATGCTGCGGTTAATGACTGAAATGGAGTATCCGGCGGCGCAGCGTCATGGATGCACCCTCAGTGGCCAAGCGGATACGAGGGGAAACTTTAGCATTTTAATCGCTCCACTTTGTTTCGAGTCACTTTCGGGTCATTCTAAGTCACTCATTCCTCGTGCCCGGCGTCCTCGCTTTAATCCTCAACATTTTCCTGTGGATAAATCTCCTTCGCCTTCTATTCCCAGTCCACGCTTTCCTGTCAATTAACATTCCCTGTGCACTTAGGACTTCGAACTTCGAAGTTGCAGAAGAACTTTCTCTTTCTTCGTTGGAGTTGTCTTAATTCTGTTCCAGGTTCCAGTGTTTTATTTTCTATCATTTGTGTACCGCTCTCCGGAGTTCTATTGATTCCGACAAAAGTTTGGGGATAAAATACACCTTCGCACATAAGATTCACGTACTGTAAAATTTACCAAACGAACGAACGGATCAGTGCACACACACACACACACACACACACACACACACACACACACACACACACACACGTGATGATGTACCGAAGTAAAGTTTTATCTGAATGTTTTAAGAATCCTTTCACCTTCTAGCTTTCGACATTATTAATTGACAATTCTCTCAACTCATAATTTCTGTTTAATCATAATATATATATATATATATATATATATATATATATATATATATATATATATATATATATATATATATATATTATCCCTTTCGTCATGACTCCTCAACCCATGACTTATTGCACCATCGCACTAATGAACCTTATTCAGTCATGACTATTTATCCACGGCACTTGTCACTTCACCTTACTCATGACTCCGAATGCAACTTGACCTCTGATTACTTACCCATTCATGTCACTGCCCCACCCCTTTCCAGCTCTTACTCACCGCACTCATGACTATTTTCCCATGAGTCTCGTCACTTCACGCTTAACTCAAATGACTCGAATCGGTTCCTTGACTTGGCCACTTGCCTATAACTCATGCTGCTTCATCCTATACTCATTTATTAATATTTTTATTATTTTTATTCTATTATATTTTTTATTTTATTTATTATTTTTTATTATTTTATTATTTCTATTATACTCATTTATTATTATTCTATTATTTTTATTATACTCATTTATTATTTTATTATTTTTATTATACTTATTTATTATTTATTATTATTATTTATCATTAGTATTGGCAATCACAACGCTGTCTGCATGATCCTTGTTCCTTTGAGGTGGAGTCTTATCCTCAAGGAAATCTTGTTTGGTGCTGGACATCCTCGG
>NC_091559.1:29597897-29602897 GCF_042767895.1 Penaeus vannamei | reverse complement strand
TTCTATTACGACAGAGCCGGCAGCAACGGTCATTTTGCCAGACTGATACAGAACGGGAGCAGACTAAAGGATTTTAAATTATCAGGGAGATGTAGTAAATGTAATAGGTCTATAGAGGATGGAGTGAAGGTAAGGTTTTACCATCATTGCCTAACCTGCCACTCACCCGTCTCTGCTCAGTTGACGCCATATATATATATATATATATATATATATATATATATATATATATATATATATATATATATATATATATATATATATATATATATATATATATATATATAGTGTTTGCGTGTGTCAATATCTGTATGTAGGTGATAAAGGCTCAGGTCAGCTGAACGCTCATCTTTATTTTATGACCTTTCGGTGAACTTAGACTTGCAGGAATTTACTTAACTGTCATATTTCATGATTAGTATTATAATAGTTCGAAGAAATAGCGTAAAAAGCACACAGACGCATGTGCGGATGCGCGCGCACACACGCACACACCCACTCACACTGTTTAAGTTGTTTCATGTTATCAAATTACTGCTCATAAACCAAAGCAAAACTGTTGCGCAAAGTAGCCTTCCAATAGAGAAATATTGTTTCAATTCATCGCATATAATAATCATGACATTCAAATCGTATCAGAGCAGAATTAATTGCATGATCATAACTGACTGGCAAAACTATCAATCAGTCAGTGGATTAACTGACACCAGATTTTTTTTTCTTACGCGCGTGTGTGTGTATGTGTGTGTGTGTGTGTGTGTGTGTGTGTGTGTGTGTGTGTGTGTGTGTGTGTGTGTGTGTGTGTGTGTGTGTGTGTGTGTGTGTGTGAATATCCAATCCTTGATAACACACTTTTTTTTAATATTTGTAATGAATAGCTGGTATCCATCTGTAACTTATGAATATTCAACAAAAACACATCTTTCAGGTGGATATATAGCAATATATTTTGCTTGCTAGTTGAAAGTAATGTTGTTAGGCGAAAATAAGCGAATTGAAAACAAATGAGAATTACAAGTGATCAATAATGTTCAGAAGGTTTCAATGCTGCTGTGAACACTTCCAAGGTCTACGAAAATCGGAGAGGTACTCGATTGTATGTAGTAGTAATGATAATAATAATGATAATAATAATGATAATAGTAGTATTAGTTATAGTAAAAGTAATCGTAATAATAAAAATGAATATCAATATCATAATAATAAACGATGATAACAATAACATTAATACTAAAAATATAATAAAAGGAATAAGAAGACCCCTGCCCTGAGGAACCCCAGAAACCCACGGGAATACGAGCTAAAACTACCATCAACATGAACACGGTGCTGTCTAGCAGTTAGAAAATCAGATGAAATACTTGGAGTTGGAGAAGACTATAGTAGGTCCTAGGGAATAGGGGTAATATTACCAAAGCGCCAGCAATCTGAAAATGTTCCCTGACCGAAAGAGAAAGCGTGAGATTAAAGCTAATCAAAGAGCTAATTGAACATTGTCTTTGTAAAATCAAAAATAACAAGCTATTCTACCAAATTCGTATAATTTTGATAACATATTCAACTTCAGAGGACTTGAAAGCAAATCATTTATAGCATGGTTCAGTATTTTCTAAACTTTTTGAATTCAAGCATTCTACTAACAAGGTAGCTTTCTCAATCGGACAATAGGCCGATTTCAATAACACCAATATTATCTCCGGTTTTTAAACGTTTACTTGTCAAACTTCTTTCTGTGTATTTGAAACCGTTTCTCCCAAAGCCTAAGTTTAGTATTAGAAATGGGTGTTATGATGCATTGCTGTGTTGATGCAGAAAATAATGATAGGAATTTAAAGGAAATTCTCTGCTTTATCTTAGGGTCGTGTATGAATCTTGTCTCTGGATTTAGCAGCTTCCGACACTAAATCACAAGGGTTTGATTTTTAAGCTGTAGTCTGTAGGTGGTGAAGCTTTAAGTATTTTCTCTTATTTTCTGATAGACAGCAGCGTGGTCATGTTGATTGTAGTTTTAACTCGTATTCCCTTGTGTCTTCAGGCAGATCCTCAGAGCAGTAGTCTAATGCTTATTTTTTACCGTATTTTTATTATTAATGTTATCATTGTCGTCATTCATTATATAAGGATATCCATTATTGTTATTACTACATACAATTCAGTACCTCTCCGATTTCCGTAAACCTTAGAAGTGTTCACAGCAGTATCGAATCCTTCTAAACATTATTCAGCACGTGTAATTCTGCCTCTCTCTCTCTCTCTCTCTCTCTCTCTCTCTCTCTCTCTCTCTCTCTCTCTCTCTCTCTCTCTCTCTCTCTCTCTCTCTCTCTCTGTCTGTCTGTCTCTCTCTCTCTCTCTCTTTTTCTCTCTTTCTCTTTTTATATAATTATTCACTTATTTTCGCCAAACTACATTACTTTCGACTAGCAATTGAAAAGAAAAAATATGTCGTGTTATAAGGGATTGGATATTTAAGAAAAAATCCATTTAATCCACTGACTAATTAAAAGTTTTGCCAGTCAGTTATGATCAGGAAAATTATTCTGCTCTGATACGATTTGAAAGTGATTATTCAAATATCATGATTATTATAACAACAGCGATAAAAATGTTCCGTTGGTGTGTCAAAGTATTTTCTTAAATTTCTCTTTCTTTAATAGAGTTTTACTTTCTCTCTCTCTCTCTCTCTCTCTCTCTCTCTCTCTCTCTCTCTCTCTCTCTCTCTCTCTCTCCCTCTCTCTCTCTCTCTCCCTCTCTCTCTCTGTCACTCGCTCTCTCTCTCTCTCTCTCTCTCTCTCTCACTCTCTCTCTCTCCTCTCTCTTTCTCTTTTTCTCACTGTCTCTCTCCCTCTCTCTGTCTCTTTCACTCTATCTGTCATTCCATCTATCTACATATCTCTCTCTTTATCCATACCATTCTTTATTTGCATAAACAGTTAAGCATACATGCAATGAATATTTTCGAATAGAAATATGAAGATTAACGTAGTTCCTAATATGTTCATCCACCTCTACTCATTTTCCTTATCCTGGAAATGAATTTGAACGAGTAATCACGTGATCCCCTCTGTTGCAACTAAGAGTGATATATATCCCTGACTGCAGAACTGCTCCAACTTAATCCTTTGATTGAGATTAATGCTGATGTGTGAGTGCTGCAAAACAAGGGATTACAGCAGTTATAAGTGTGAATAATGACAAATGGTATATCTACACGCATGTTACTGGCTGATAATCGTGCAATATTGCTTTGGCATTTGATATTATTCTTTTTCGGGAAATTGAAAAGTATATTTGATAGAAACTAGCAATGCGATATTAAATGTTCTTTGTCCGAATCGCTATGTTGGCGACCACATATCTTCACTTGAGTCTGTTGGGCATGTTTTACCTTCGCTACAAGTTTATGGGTGTATTGTGAGTAAGCGTGTGTTGCTCTGTTTGTTGTTTTGAATTCCGTTTGTATTTCAGCTTCAAACTGTGGAGGGAAATTTGTCCTGTAGATGCAGAGAGAGAGAGAGAGAGAGAGAGAGAGAGAGAAAGAGAGAGAGAGAGAGAGAGAGAGAGAGAGAGAGAGAGAGAGAGAGAGATAGATAGAGAGAGAGAGAGAGAGAGAGAGAGAGAGAGAGAGAGAGAGAGAGAGAAAGGAAATCCCAAAATGTATCTTGTAGATGCAGAGAGAGAGAGATAGAGAGAGGGGGGGGGGGAGGAAGAATGAGAATGTTTCCTTCAATAGCTACAGAGCCATGGTTTTAATATCAAATAATGAAGAAAGAAATGGTTAGATAAACGATATGTTGATTGATGTTTCTTTTGAACATACATAAGTGGGAAAAGGTGTGACGAGTTGAAAAGAGTAACACGAACAAAATGAAAAGAAAAGCAATGAATAAAGGAAGCAAGGGAAAAAACAAGAGGGAATGAATAACGAAAGGGAGAATGCTCATATCAAGGTAAAAGGTTGCACAAGAGGAAGGACGGATTGCAGCGACGTTGAAACACTGACGAGGCAGAGGGCGCGATCGGGGGACAGACATGGCCCTAAGGTTCTCAATGGAATGGAACATGAAAATGACACAGGAAAGGGAATTCGAAAGAAGGACATTCGTTTCCATCGCCGCAGACCGACATGGACTACGGACAATGCCGGATCTGTGCATACATCAGCATGCTGGAAATGCCTATAGCGAGGGCACAGCGGGGGTCGTCTTCAACGTGGGACCAACACCATCGATTTCTGAGCCTTGGGAGGGATCTGCAGCATCTAAAAGGTAGAGGAAGGGAAAATGATGATGAAAAACCGAAGTGCTACCAATATTGATGCTAATTTTGCCCTTGATTAAAGCGTACAGTAAAGAACAGATATATTTTTGTAGAAGACAGATATTAGATATAGATTTCTACTACAAGAGTAACCTGTCTGTCAGATAAAAACAAAAACACAGACACACCCATACAAACACACACACACACGCCACACCAATATTTATGCTAATTTTGTCCTTGATTAAAGCGTACAGTAAAGAACAGATATATTATCGTTGAAGACAGAGATTACATATATTTTTTCAACTACAAGAGTAACTTCCTTTTATCCATCTGTCTATCTCCATCAGTCTTTATCTAAGTTGATCTATTTAAATGTCTCTCAGATAAAAACACAAACACATACACACTCTAATGCAGAAACACACGAACATACACACATACACACACCAATATGTGCATGTAAATGTCATTCATATAAGTATATATATATATATATATATATATATATATATATATATATATATATATATATATATATATATATATATATATATATATATATATATATATGTATATATATATATATATGTTTATATATAGATATATATTTATAGAGAGATAGATAGATAGATATGTAAATATACATTCATATTTACATATATACATACATATTCATATGTTTAGATGGATAGATAGATATATATATATACATATATATATATACCTATATAAATTAC
>NC_091559.1:29584451-29589451 GCF_042767895.1 Penaeus vannamei | reverse complement strand
ATCGAATGTTTAGAAAACGGTAGAAATGCTACGGAAAAGCGGCCAGCCCTGCTAGCAACACCGACGTGGCGCGAAATTTGAAAGAAGGCGGTCGTCATTTCGCCCATTGACGGATCAATTTTCACAATGAAAAAAGTGTACGCATAGTCTTTAACCCCCCCCCCCCCCCCTTCAATATTGATGATAACGATAACATAGATAATGATAATACCGCTAATAGTAATAATGAACAAGAAGGTAAATGGGAATAACAACAATTACAATAAAATAATGAGAACAGTTATAATTATATAAAAAAATCATATTGACCATAATAATAGAAATATTAATAATGATGATACAATATTGATAATAATAATGAAAATAATGGCAACACTTACATAATAATGAAAATGAGAATTATGATGATAATGATAGTAATGATGATAATAATAATGATCATGATTATCATTATTATTATTTTCATTATCATTATTATTATCTTTATTGCTATCATTGTAACCATTATTGTCACTATTATTATCATTATTATTATCATGATTATGTTGATGATAATAATAGTAATAATAATAATAATGATAACAATAGTTACAATTTTTTAATGATAATAATGATAATAACTATAACAATAATAATCATAATATTGATGATAATTATAGATAATTATTATAATGATAATGCCGATGATAAAAAAAAATCATAATGATAATAATTACATAAGACAATGATGATAACAATAACTACCTGTCAACAATAATAAAAATTATAATGATTTCGGCAAACACTCCTTTGGGTTGATGACTAGCACATTTACTTGTTTAATTAAAGCGTTATCATTATTATTACTCCTTTATTATTATTACCAGAGCATTACTCCTTTATTATCATTACTATAGCATTACTCCTTTATTATCATTGCTATAGCATTACTCCTTCATTATCATTACTAAAGCATAACTCCTTTATTATTACTATAGCATTACTCCTTCATTAGCATTATTACTAAAGCATTACTCATTTATTATCATTACTATAGCATTACTCCTTCATTATCATTACTATAGCATTACTCCTTTATTATCATTGCTATAGCATTACTCCTTCATTATCATTACTAAAGCATAACTCCTTTATTATTACTATAGCATTACTCCTTCATTAGCATTATTACTAAAGCATTACTCATTTATTATCATTACTATAGCATTACTCCTTCATTATCATTACTAAAGCATTACTCCTTTATTATTATTACTAAAGCAATACTCCTTCATTATCATTACTATAGCATTACTCCTTTATTATCATTACTATAGCATTACTCCTTTATTATTATTACTAAAGCATTACTCCTTCGTTATCATTACTAAAGCATTACTCCTTTATTATCATTATTATTATTACTAAAGCATTACTCCTTTCTGTTCCTCAAAGGTCAAACACCTTGCCCTGGACCTCTCCCCCATTCCCGACGCCAAAAGAGGAATCTTTTAAGTCTTCACTTTATGATTCTCATTTTCTTGATATAACGTTGGATTCCTTTCACCAGATCCTTTTCGAGGCCGGACTTCCTTCAGCGGGATCTGTAAGGGACGATCTCAGTTATTTGGGGGATTTTCATGAAGTTGGATTTCGGTTTTTAATGTTTTTTTATTTATATTTCTTTTTGTTTGTATGTTGTGTATTTTTTTTTTTTTTTTATTGCGTCTAAGTTAATATTCTATTTTATTTATTGGAAAAAATGAATTATTATATTGATATATCAAAGGGCACAGTGATTAAATTATGAAGAAAATTGTATCATAGGAGATAATTAATAAAACGACAGTATGTTTCAAAATATTGATGCCATTATTTTTACGCGAACAAAATTGAAAATTTCGGGTAGGAAATTGTTTTCATACAAAATTGCAATCGTTTTTATCAGGCAACAGGGTTGCATAAATCATATCAGTGTAATTCTATATAGTTTGATAAATTGTCATGTTGTGTCAGGCATTTAACATTTTGCTTATCACTGTCGTTTTTAGGCTTTATACTGTTATCAGTTTTAACAGCAGCAGTTGCATCACTGATATCACAGTTTTACTATTATATTTATTATTATAATCATTGTTATTATCATTAGTACTTATATTTGTTAATATTATCATTATCGTTACTATATTCATCTTCTATCATTAATATTATTGAATTATTGTTATCATCACTGTGAATATCATCATTATAATTTTCATCAATATATCCCTACTCTGTCAGTTCGCTGATTTGTCGACAGGAGACAGCGAAAAGTGACAAGTAAATTGTGATGAAATTTTAAAGGTAGGTTCGCCAATTCGACGGTGATCTGAATGGGCCTCCAGATTTAGCATGAAGTTTATGAGGTCACCACCAATGGAAAGCGTCACAGAAAGATGTCTGGCAGTGGTAAGAAATCTATTATGGATTTAAAATTTTGTGGTAGAATAGTGGTTCTTGATCTGTACCTTTTTGGCTTTCCCTTTTCTGTCCCTTTGAGTTTATTAGTCTATTTGTATCTATCTATCTTCACGTGTGTACAGACAAGCAAAAGTAACATTAAAATTTTATTTAGTTTGTCTATGTTGCTCCTGTATGATCATCATCATTATCGTGATGTTAATAATCAGAAGTATCATTCTTATTTAGTATTGTATCTTTTAATGACATTTTTCCGAAGATCGTAGTTGTTACTGACGTTATTGGCTATATTTTCTCTTATAGCTATTATTACTATCATTATCATTATCCCACCTCTCATCCTTTACAATACTAGTACAAATGCTGTGATTATCGTTACTTTATCTTGTCCCTGTTCTTGTCGTTGTTACTGTATCATTATCTTATACATTAGTTTTTAGTTATAAGTTACTATCGTTGTTATTGTAGTTATAATCCTCTACATCAGCTGAAGTGGCTGGACGTCAAAAGGGTTATCTCGTGCAGGCGGAGGAGGAGCATCTTATGAGCAAAAACTAGTATACGTTACTGTAAAGACATTATTACACACACACAGCTGTGTGTGTGTGTGTAATATTATTATTATGATTATTATTATGATTATTATTATTATTATATATATATATATATATATATATATATATATATATTTATATATAAATATATATAAAATTTTATATATATATATATATATATATATGTTTATATATATATATATATATATATATATATATATATATATATATATATATATATATATATATATATATATATATATATATATATATGTACACATCTACATAAATAAATTTTCATATATATATATATATATATATATATATATATATATATATATATATATATATATATATATGTTTATGTCGCACCTTCCTGCTGTGTCTTGGTGTTCTTAGCATCGATCTGTCCCTCTTTCGGTTCATGCATGCTTATTTTGCTATTATTTTTTTGCTAATTATTATTTTTATTGGATTGTATGTC
Source organism: Penaeus vannamei (assembly GCF_042767895.1). Classification (NCBI taxonomy): domain Eukaryota; kingdom Metazoa; phylum Arthropoda; class Malacostraca; order Decapoda; family Penaeidae; genus Penaeus; species Penaeus vannamei. The sequence goes on along the minus strand of NC_091559.1, from coordinate 29,585,974 downwards.
TATGAATAGGTTTGTGTATATATCACTCCTGTTTTCTTTTTTTCCTTTTTTTTTGCATTTCAGTCAGTTTTGTTGCATTATTCAGTATACATATGGCATCTTTTTCATTACACCCCCCCCCCCTCTCTCTCTCTCTCTCTCTATCTATCTATCTATCTATCTACACACACACACACATTATCTCTCTCTCTCTCTATCTATCTATCTACCTCTTTCTCTTTCTCGCTCCATCTTTCTCTCTTCTTCTTATCATTATTGATTTTTTCATTATTTTTACGTCCCTCCTCTCCGCCATTTCGTCCCTCTGTCTCCTCCGTCTGCCTTCCGTTAACTTTCCTCTTGAAGACAAAGAAAAGAAGAAGAAAAAAGTTCCATCACTGTTTTCCCTTTTTCCAGTTCCTATTGTCTGTGTGTCACTTGTCTCTTTTCTTCTAATCTTGTGGCGAATCTTCGAGCTTCTGTTAAAAAAAAATAGAGTTGGACCGCTTTTACTTTAAACATGCGTCAACATTTCGATATTTTACGCACATTAATATTCTTATGCATTAAGATTCTTCACCCGAGTTGTTTTAGATAATTTTCTAAGTCTATTTCATTTCAACCTAACCCTAAAATATGGAATCATAAAACACCGTCGATAAAATATTTACCTTTCCATCAAAACATCCAAATGGCTCATGAATCCGAAACGAGAGAAAATGGGCATATCATTCCAATTTTATGAACTATAATGTTATATCATCCATTCGGTTGTCCTTCTGGAAGAGCCGCGTCGGTCTCAAAGTCGGGATGTCAGAGGCGCTGATATTTCCCTCCAATTTAGTGCCTTTGGCTTCCCTTTCTCGGGTCTCGCTCTCTTTACGTCGTTAACAGATTTTTTTCATTCTTTTTCACACATACACACGCTGTATGGTGCCGTGGTAGCACACACATACACACACACAAACACACACACACACACACACACACACACACACACACACACACACACACACACACACACACACACACACACACACACACTCACTTATTCACACACACACACTCGCGCGCACCTTCTCCTAAAAGTGTTAAGCTGTACGAAGTTTCTGACATGACATGACCTCATTAATAAAAATTAGCGTTGACTAATGATAATGTGTAATGTCGCCGTCCATCAGTCTCCTTCTCGAGAATGTTGTATCCCGTCAGACTCTAAGATTTATGGGGAAAGTATTAATGAATATATTAATCTTCATGCTTTACCTTTTCCACGACTATACTGTGAACAGAATAGATACCTAGAGAGAGAGAGAGAGAGAGAGAGAGAGAGAGAGAGAGAGAGAGAGAGAGAGAGAGAGAGAGAGAGAGAGAGAGAGAGAGAGAGAGAGAGAGAGAGAGAGAGGGAAAGATAGATAGATAGAGAGAGAGAGACAGACAGAGACAAAGTCGCTTCGAACCGCGCTCGACCCGTTATTCGAAGCAGTTCCGAATACCTTGCTGGGCTTTCATCCCCCAGAGCAAACAGGTTTAATATTTGGTAT
>NC_091559.1:29569451-29571951 GCF_042767895.1 Penaeus vannamei | reverse complement strand
ATCATTCTCATCCACCACTCTTTTTCTTCCCCCCCCCCCCCACCTCAACCACCTCTTCCTGCTCCTCCTCCTCATTTTCCACCTCCTCCTCCCTCCCACCACCACCTCCACCTCCTCCTCCTCCTCCATCACCCCCCCTCCACCTCCACCTCCACCTCATCCTGCCCCCCCCTCCCCCCTTCCTCCTCCTCCTCCTCCTCCCTCTCCCACCTCCCCTCACCTCCCCCCCCCCCCGTCACACAAAACCAACACACACACACGTCCCCCCCCCCCCGTCACACCAAACACAAAACCAACACACACACACACGTCCCCCCTTCCCCCCCGTCGGCGCCTCCCACCCTGCACAGCCGACGGTTTCCCTTCGAGTAAACGCATTTCCTCTCGAGAAGATCAGGTTACTCTTTGGTCTTATGGCGAGAGTGGATGTTTCGCCTCTTGGCCTCCTGGTGTTGGCTTTCGGGTGGGTTGTGAGGGTGATGTTTATCTGGTGTTGGGGTAATGAGGGTGATGTTTATCTGGTGTTGGGGTAATGAGGGTGATGTTTATCTGGTGTTGGGGTAATGAGGGTGATGTTTATCTGGTGTTGGGGAAATGAGGGTGATGTTTATCTGGTGTTAGGGGAATGAGGGTGATGTTTATCTGGGGATGGGGTAATGAGGGTAATGTTTATCTGGTGTTGGGGTAATGAGGGTTATGTTTATCTGGTGTTGGGGTAATGAGGGTTAAGTTTATCTGGTGTTGGGGAAATGAGGGTGATGTATATCTGATGTTGGGGTAATGAGGGTGACGTTTATCTGGTGTTGGGGTTTAATGAGGGTGATGTTTATCTGGTGTTGGGGTAATGAGGGTGATGTTATCTGGTGTTGGGGTAATGAGGCTGATGTTTATTTGGTGTTGGGGTAATGAGGGAGATGTTTATCTGGTGTTGGGGTAATGAGGGGGATGATTATCTGGTGTGGGGGTAATGAGGGTGATGTTTATCTGAAGTTAGGGTAATGAGGGGGAGGTTTATCTGGTGTTGGGGTAATGAGGGTGATGTTTATCTGGTGTTGGGGTAATGAGGGTGATGTTTATCTGGTGTTGGGGTAATGAGGGTGATGTTTATCTGGTGTTGGGGTAATGAGGGTGACGTTTATCTGGTGTTGGGGTAATGAGGGTGATGTTTATCTGGTGTTGGGGGTAATGAGGGTGATGTTTATCTGATGTTGGGGTAATGAGGGTGATGTTTATCTGGTGTTGGGGGTAATGAGGGTGATGTTTATCTGGTGTTGGGGTAATGAGGGTGATGTTTATCTGGTGTTGGGGTAATGAGGGTGATGTTTATCTGGTGTTGGGGGTAATGAGGGTGATGTTTATCTGATGTTGGGGTAATGAGGGTGATGTTTATCTGGTGTTGGGGTAATGAGGGTGACGTTTATCTGGTGTTGGGGTAATGAGGGTGATGTTTATCTGGTGTTGTGGTAATGAGGGTGACGTTTATCTGGTGTTGGGGTAATGAGGGTGATGTTATCTGGTGTTGGGGTAATGAGGGTGATGTTTATTTGGGGTTGGGGTAATGAGGGTGATGTTTATCTGGTGTTGGGGTAATGAGGGGGATGTTTATCTGGTGTTGGGGTAATGAGGGTGATGTTTATCTGGTGTTGGGGTAATGAGGGTGATGTTTATCTGGTGTTGGGGTAATGAGGGTGATGTTTATCTGGTGTTGGGGTAATGAGGGTGATGTTTATTTGGTGTTGAGGTAATGAGAGTGATGTTTATCTGGTGTTGGGGTAATGAGGGTGATGTTTATCTGGTGTTGGGGTAATGAGGGTGATGTTTATCTGGTGTTGGGGTAATGAGGGTGATGTTTATCTGGTGTTGGGGTAATGAGGGTGATGTTTATCTGGTGTTGGGGTAATGAGGGTGATGTTTATCTGGTGTTGGGGTAATGAGGGTGATGTTTATTTGGTGTTGGGGTAATGAGGGTGATGTTTATCTGGTGTTGGGGTAATGAGGGTGATGTTTATCTGGTGTTGGGGTAATGAGGGTGATGTTTATTTGGTGTTGGGGTAATGAGGGTGATGTTTATCTGGTGTTGGGGTAATGAGGTGATGTTTATCTGGTGTTGGCGTAATGAGGGTGATGTTTATCTGGTGTTGGGGTAATGAGGGTGATGTTTATCTGGTGTTGGGGTAATGAGGGTGATGTTTATCTGGTGTTCGGGTAATGAGGGTGATGTTATCTGGTGTTGGGGTAATGAGGGTGATGTTTATCTGGTGTTGGGGTAATGAGGGTGATGTTTATCTGGTGTTGGGGTAATGAGGGTGATGTTTATCTGGTGTTGGGGAAATGAGGGTGATGTTTATCTGGTGTTGGGGTAATGAGGGTGATGTTTATCTGGTGTTGGGGTAATGAGGGTGACGTTTATCTGGTGTTGGGGTAATGTGGGTGATGTTTATCTGGTGTTGGGGTAATGAGGGTGATGTTTATCTGGTGTTGCGGTAATGTGGGTGATGTT
>NC_091559.1:29559451-29561951 GCF_042767895.1 Penaeus vannamei | reverse complement strand
TACAATAAATAAATAAAAGTAATGAATGATTGAAATAACAACAAAGGTGAGCAAATATTTTTCTTTCTTTCTTCATAAATGGTAACTCTTCATATATTTCAATATATATTTCGTTAAAATTTATACTCCATTTTTACATTTTTTTGAATATCATCATAACATGCAAATAACATCCAAAAACTATGACAGCTTTTTTTATCCAAACATTTGAGTGAAGGATACGAACCGATTCCTGTAACCAAGGGAGCTCAGACGCGGAGCTCGATGCGTCGCATGATATTCAAGTTTTCCAAACGGAATTTAGATCACTTCATTAATTGCCACCAATTAATAATGTACACAGTCCCATTGGCAAACCTGCGCCATTAGACTAACTACTAACATGTTTCTCTTCGCAGTAATGAAAGGTAACAGTAACAAGTAAGGACTATGAAAGGTTTTGGTTCAGTTAACAAAGATATGGCAGTTTGCTAAGACCTTCACGGTTAAGGTATCACTTCCAACAAAGCCTCCTTATTTTCCTGAAGATGTGTTTAAGAGATCTTTTCAGGAAGAGAGAATTGATCGTCTATGTTTTGTTCTGCAGAGCATTCTGATATCAGTATCAATATACATAAATACATACATGTATATATATATATATATATATATATATATATATATATATATATATATATATATATATATATATATATATATATATATGTATATATATATACATATATATATATATGTGTGTGTGTGTGTGTGTGTGTGTGTGTGTGTGTGTGTGTGTGTGCGTGTGTGCGTGTGTGTGTGTGTGTGTGTGTGTGTGTGTGTGTGTGTGCGTGTGCGCGTGTCCGTGCGTGCGTGCGTGTATGCTTGTGTGTATGCGTGTGTGTGTGTGTGTGTGTGTGTGTGTGTGTGTGTGTGTGTGTGTGTGTGTGTGTGTGTGTGTGTGTGTGTGTGTGTGTGTGTGTGTGTGTGTGTATGTGTGTGTGTGCCCGTCTGTGTATCTGTGTATGTACTTATATATGTATGCATATATGTACGTATAAATGTATGTATGTATGTAGGAATGTATGTATAGATGTATAGATGTAAATTTGGTATACATGTGAATATCTATATTGTATATATGTATGTATTTCTCTTCATTGCACTACTGTGCTGTGTAGACCTATTCATGTGGCGAGTGTTATCTGCGACCGATACTTATCCATAAACGCATAAAAGTAAAATGGTTGTTATATTCTACGTACGAAGAGCAAATCCGCCAGGCTTTGTAATCAGCGAAATTAACCAAGTATTATTCATAATGATATGTAAAACCATTCACCCTATTAAAATTCATATTGTGTGAAAGCATCAACGGGTACACTTCGGTGAAGCAACATTTTTTTCCATTTCAAATGCTCATTAATTTCATATTGTATTTTTATCGTATTTTTTTCCGTTACTTGAATTGAAAGCTGAACAGCTTTTTATGTCATTACAATGTATCTATCCATAGTATATAAATAGCAGTCTTTTCCCTTCACGACGAACGGTTGTTCTGAGGGAAGGAACATTATATATAATTTTCCATCTAAAACAGTATCATCTACTGTATATCATCATTGACTTTCCTACTTTTGAAACCTCGATGTTTCTTGTTTACTATGTATTACACTTCTACCGCAGTACATTCTTACATTTATCAACTACGAATAAGTAAATAACAGTGACATGACTTTGCTGTCGTCTGTGTTCTGCGCGCGTGCCCCCCCGCACCTCGGCGGGCCCCGACGCGCCGCTCACACCCGACGTGCTCGCCGCCCCGCCGTCGGTCGGCCTCCGGCGGCCGAGGCTTTGGAAGAGAAGGAAGCCCGCGAGGAGCCCGGCCTCCGGGCGAGGTCAGAGCTCCGTGCCGAGCCAGGACACGACCTCGAGGTGGACCCTCTGGCCCGCCTGCTTGAGGAGGCTGACGGCGGCCGCGTGGCGCACCATCTCGAGCGTGTGGCCGTCCACCGACAGCAGGCGGTCGCCGCAGCGCAGCTTGCCGTCCACCGCCGCCGGCGACGACTGCACCACGAACAGCACGTGGATGGGCTCCGGCCCCCGCTGCGGGTCGGAGCCGCCCACGATGCTGAAGCCCAGCGAGGCGCCCGGCGCGCGGTGCAGCACCACGCTCTTGGAGATGTGCAGCGAGCGGGGCAGCTTCTGCCAGTACAGCCACGACGGCACGAAGTTGGCGGTGCCCGGGGACGTCTCGGGGCCCTCCAGCAGCGACAGGGTCACGCCCGCCAGCTCCGCCGTCGCCTTCAGGAGCGCCACGGCCTGCCCGTGGGTCAGCCCCAGCAGCGACTGCCCGTTCACCGACAGCAGCACGTCGCCCTTCTGGAAAGCAAAGCATGGAAGAGTAACACACAGAAGCCGCAAATGTTCCTTAAGCAGAAAAGTGATAAAAGGAGGCGATCAAGGCAGTGCGATTCTTAGACGCCGCCGCGACGCCGCACGAAACGCCACAGCGGCGGTTCAA
>NC_091559.1:29531951-29544451 GCF_042767895.1 Penaeus vannamei | reverse complement strand
TGCAGAGCCTCTTACCTTGATGCGGCGCCCCCGTCGAGGACTGGGGCGACGCGGTCCGGTAAGCCTCGATCCTCTCCCGGTAGACGCCCAGCCGGAGCACAGCCTGGGGGCGTCTGAGGGACTGGCAGACAGCCTGGTGCGTGGCTGACGTCATGTCCACGCCGTCCACTTCGATGATCTGGTCTCCGGGCTGCAGGCGGCCATCTTGAGCCACGAGGCCGTCGGGGAAGACTTCCTGGACGACCACGCAGCGCTGGGGGGGAGGGGGAGGAGTGAGTGTTGTTGGGGGGAGGAGTCAGTGTTGTTGGGGGGTTGCGGGGAGTGAGTGTTGACGGGGGTTGGGAAGGTAGAGGGTGGCGGGAGATCGTAGGCGTTATTGAGGGGGTGGGGGAGTAAGGGTTATGGGAAGGGAGCGTCGGCAGGGTGGGTAGGTGGCTACTGGGGAATCGGGGTGATAGAGAAAGAGGGGGAGTGTTGGGTGGGGGAGAAGCGAGAGGAGGAGAGATATTGGGGATGGTGGAGTACCAGGCTGAGTGCTATCTGGCTGGTGGTGAAGGGGTAAGGTATCGCGAATGTAACTTTGAGCAGCGAGAAGTTGGGAGGATACCAGACTGCTATTAAGGGGAAGGACGAAGAGGGAGGCCCTGGAGGACTGTGCCATTACTCCCATGTACGAGGGGGGGGCGTGCCGCGTACCGTAAGAGTTGAGGTAGGGGGGGGGGGTACTGTGAGTGCCATGCGAAATAATGATATCGTAGGAAGAGCGGGGGGGGGGGGGGTAAAGATCGTAAGCATCAGGGGGGGGGGGGCTCGGTGAATGTTCCTGGGGAGCAGATACCATGGTCGCTGAGGAGAGGTACCACGAGAGGCTCTTCGTGAGCAAGGAGCATCTGTGCAATAGGTTGGCATAATAGAACTATCTAAAGCGAGCATATGCATCTGAATCTTGTATACAGAGATTTTGATATTATCCGTAAAATGGAGAAATATTAAAGATAGTCATTAGGATCATTTATAAGACTCGTTAATCATCTGAAAGTTTTATAATTCAAGAAATAAGGATAAGCAAACGATAAATCACAAACAATTATCAATTATTTATAACTCAAGAAATAAGGATAAGCAAACGATTAATCACAAACAATTATCAATTATATTAAAATCCTAATTCACAAACCAACACGATTAACCACAAACATTTTCTTAAAATCCTAATTCACAAACCAACAGACACGAACAAAAACCACAACATAAAAAAGCAAAAAAAAAAAAAGAAAAGACCTCACCCACACCGCCCTCAGAAGCCTACAAAACCCGCCCATCCGACCACAACTCACCAGAGGAGTGTCCGCGCCGCCCACGATGGTGATTCCCAGCGGGTTATGGGCGCGGGGGATCTCTATGTGAGAGATTTCCCCCTCCAGGATAGGCAGCCGGGTGATGCCTGAGGAGAAGAGATGCTTAGCGTGAGAGGAGCTTAATCACGAGGAGATGAAGGCGAGAGATCAAGAGAGGTGAGGAGGGATGCTGGGGTGCCGGTTGGGGGAAGGGGGGGGGAGAGGGGGAGAGGAGAAGGCTGGGGATGCTGGGGTTCCGGGGGAGGGGGAAGGAGAGGGGGAGAGATATTGAGGACGCTGCGGTGCCGGCTGGGGGAAGGGGGGAGGAGAGGGGGAGTGTTGGGTGAAGGTGAAGTGAGATGAGGAGAGGAGGGGGATGCTGGGGTGCCGGCTGCGGGAAGGGGGGGGGGGGGAGTGTGGGGTGGAGGAGAAGGCTGGGGATGCTGGGGTCCCGGCTGGTGGAAGGGGGAGGAGAGGGAGAGTGTTGGGTGGAGAAGTGAGATGAGGAGAGGCGAGGCTGGGGATGCTGGAATGACGGCTGGGGGAAGGGGGAGGGGAGTGTGGGGTGGGGGAGAAGTGAGATCGAGAGAGGTGAGGCTGGGGATACTGGGGTACCGGCTTGGGGGAGGGGGGAGGAGAGGGGGAGTGTGGGGTGGGGGAGAAGTGAGATCGAGAGAGGTGAGGCTGGGGATACTGGGGTACCGGCTTGGGGGAGGGGGGAGGAGAGGGGGGAGTGTGGGGTGGAGGAGAAGCGAGATGAGGAGAGGAGATGTTGGGGATGGTGGGGTGCCGGTTGAGGGAGGGGGGAAGAGAGGGGGAGAGATGTTGGGTGAAGGGGAAGTGAGATGCGGAGAGGCGAGGCTGGGGGAAGGGGGAAGGGGAGTGTGGGCTGGAGGAGAAGTGAGAGCTGGGGGAAAGGGGGAGGAGAGAGGGAGTGTGGGGTGGAGGAGAAGTGAGATAAGTAGAGTTGAGGCTGGGGATGCTGGGGTGCCGGCTGGGGGAGGGGGGTAGGGGAGTGTGGGGTGGAGGAGAAGTGAGATAAGTAGAGTTGAGGCTGGGGATGCTGGGGTGCCGGCTGGGGGAGGGAGGTAGGGGAGTGTGGGGTGGAGGAGAAGTGAGATGAGGAGAGATGTTGGGGATGCTGGGGTACCGGCTGGGGGAAAGGGGGAGGGGAGGGGGAGTGTGGGGTAAAGGAGAAGTGAAATCGAGAAAGGCGAGGCTGGGGATGCTAGGGTACTGGCTTGGGGAAGAGGGAGGAGAGGGGGAGTGTTGGATGAAGGAGAAGCGAGATGAGGAAAGAGATGCTGGAGATGTTGGAGTACCAGGCTGGGGAGGAGAACCAAGATATAATGAAGTGATGCTGGTGTACAGTGTGCGGGAGAGGGTCGAGTTAGATGAGGAGAATTGATGCTGGAGATCGGGAGGCAGAGGGAAAGTTGGGGATGGAGTGGCGTGGCGGAGAAAGAAAAAGGGAAGAGGAGGAATAAGAAATTAAGAGATAAAAGCATGAAGGAAGGTGGGGAGGGGAAGGAGGGGAGGGAGGGGAGAGGAGAGAGAGCGACGACACAAACAAGATTAATATGAGGAGAAGTGGGATGAAGTGAAGGAGGTAAGAAAGGAAGAAGAGAAGAGGAGGATAAGGATGAGGAAAATTGGTATGAGACACAGGGGGAGAGGTAAATAGGAATAAAGAAATAAAATGAAGGCAAAGAGGAAGAAGAAAAAGTAGCAGTGTCAAAAGGAAAAGGAGAAGAAGGATTAAGAACAAAAAAAGAAATAAAGAAGAAAAAGGGGAAAGAGTAGGAGGAGAAGGAAAGTAGAGGGAAGAGAGAAATAAGGAGAATTACGAAGAAAGGAAGGGAAATGAAGAAGTCGAGAGAAGAAGAGAGAGACGAGAAAAAGAAAGAAGGAAGGCAGGCAGAAGAGAAAAAGAAAGCAGGGAAAAGAAATGGAAGAAGGTATAGAAAAAAAGGATGAAAAAGGAAAATAAAGACATAAAGAAAGATATAAAAGAGGGAAGAAGAGTAAGAGGATGAAAATGGGCGTGCTGGGATGTGATTGCGTATGACTGATGTTTCCATTATGGGCGTGAGGCGTGGGCGGGGTTTTTGGACGAGGTGTGTTATAGAGAGAATGTTGGAATTATTATCATTGGTGGTGTTAATTATGGTTATAGCTAATTAATAAGTATTATTATTTGTATCATTATTATCATAATCATTAGCATTTGTACCATTATTGTCATCATCATTATTATCAACATCATTATTTTTGAAATTATCATTATCATTATTACTATCATTATTATTATCATTATCACTATTATTATCGTTATCATTATTTTTATTATCATTATTTTCTTATTACCATTATCATTATTATCATTCTTATTACTATTATTACTATTATTATTATTATAATCATAAATATCATCATTATCATTATTATCAATACTATTATTATTATTATTATCATTATTATCATCATAACCTTCATCATTATTACTATGATTATCATTACTATCATCATCGTTATAATCATTATTTGTATCATCATTTGTATCAATATCATAATTACTATTGTCATTGTCATTATCATTACTAATATCATCATTATTATAATTTTCACTACTACTTTTGTTATTACCATTATCATTACTATTATCATTATTACTACTACTATTATTATTACTATTATCATTATGATCATTATCATCTCTATCATTATCCCTATTATTATCATTATTTTCATTATCATCATAATTTTCACTATTACCATTAGTATCATTATTGTTGTTCTTGTTATTATTTTAATCATTACTGTTAACATTATCAGCATTATTGTAATTACTATTAATACCACTATCAATATCATCATTATCATCATCGGTATCTTTATCATTTCATTATCATTATCACTATTACTTATTATTATTATTATTATTATTATCATTATTATTATTATTATTATTATTATTATTATTATTATTATTATTATTATTATTATCATTATCATTATCATTATCATTATCATTATCATTATTATTATTATTATTATTATTATTATCATTATTATTATTATTATCGTTATCATTATCATTATTGATATTATCATTATTACTATTATTATAATCATCAATATCATTATCATTATCATAATCATTATTGTTTTCATTGTCCTTATCATCATCATTACTTATATCAATTCATTTTCTACTACTATGATTATTATTATCCTTATTATTATTATTATTATTATCATAATTATTATTATCATCATCATCATCACCATAATTATTATCATCTTTGTTATTATCATAGCAATAATCATTATTCTTATTGTCATTTTTACAATCATTATCATCATTTCTATCATTATTATTATCATCATTACTTTTATCAATATCATTGTCATTATTATCTTTATCATCATCATCTTTATCATTGTTATTATCATTATCATCATTATTATTATCATTTAATTATTACTTTATGATTATCATCATCATTACTATTATCACTTTTTCATTATCATTATCAGTATTATCATCAATGATAATATAATGATTACTATTGTCGAGATCGCTATATATTCGACATTCAAAATATGTGTTGGTTCTGATTTGAAAGATATATTTGGCGCCACTGAAAACGTTTGTTTATGTATTTTCATAGTTTTAATGGCATATCAACATAGCAAAATTTAGTCTCCATTTATGGTTTGTTTACCTAAATGTTATCAGTTGAATGGAGGAAAGGCAATGTGTAGAGATATCATCCCTGTTTGGTCAGACGAGTCTTGGCTCTCACCCAAAACACAGGTATGTTAAGTGCTAGAATCCTAAATCGTGTTTTACCCTGAATTTATAGTTTGTAATGGTTGATAAGTGGATTAAAGTAGTTATGGAATCCCTGCGTGTTGAATTGTGATGACAGACAAGTCTTTGCTTCCGCCCTAGAGAGAGAGAAGTAAAGGTTGAGAAAATGTGGCAAAGACCATGATGCTTTGTTGTTAGGGAACATTTTAGTTATCTATTTAATCATTTGAGTGGCCCATGGATACAGCAACAGAATTAGTCATGGTTGACAGTTCCGGTGGTATCCACGGATAGGTTGAGAATGGAATTATTTAGTAAAGTGCTAGAGAGGAAAATTATGAAGAATAAAAGGGGAAACAATTACTTTATGCGCAAGTAAAATCATGGAAGGATACTGGTAGAAGGAGAGAGGGTCTCGATTCTGTCTCACATGCATTTTTATTTTGTTTATGTTATTGATTATTGATTTATATTAGTATGAAAAGGGAGGGTATTGAGTTAATAGAGAATATTGTTTTTTCATATAATAACATTTATGGTCCAGATTTACATTGTTGATAAGCTAACCTGTTTATTATTATTTGTTTATTGAATAAAATGCTAATGGATAAAAATATTTATATAACCATTGTATATTTGGCACACACTAAACAGAAGAATGAAATTAATCCACCCCACGAACCTTAAGACCACTAAAGTCATGCTACCTAGATTAATATTAGGTGAGTCAAAATTGATTTTCTCTCTCTCTCTCTCTCTCTCTCTCTCTCTCTCTCTCTCTCTCTCTCTCTCTCTCTCTCTCTCTCTCTCTCTCTCTCTCTTTCTCTCTCGAGATTTCCTCCAAATCCAAATTCTCGAGTGGTGGCGGCGCTACCGGAGATCAATACGCTTAATAAGTTTTATGGTTATGTCGTGGGGTAGGAGTTTGAAAAGGATTGTGTGCTGATTAAAAATATTGATAATTTCCTATGCATATTTAGATCCAGTAAATTTATTAAGAATACATTTTGATATTTAGTATATGAAGAATTTCGTCCCTTACACTATCATTATCATTGTTATTATTATCTTTATTATTGGCAGTATTATAACTATTATTATTTTCATTTTCATTGTAAATATAATTTTACTAGCACATTATTATCACTATTATCTTCATCATTATTATTATCATTATTGCGATTCTTACTAACAATAGCAGTAGCAGTAGTAGTAATTACCATTATCATCATTACTATTACCATCATCATTTTCATAAACGTTGTTATTGTTAACACCACTACAGAAAAAATACTATGCTACATTAGCATTCATACATTCTTATTGCTTTCATCATTATCATTGTTATCGTCACTATGTTCTTTGTTTCTATCAGTATTATCATTCGTACCATCATAACTATCATCACAACCGCTGTCGTACTTATCATTAATATCATTACTTCTTTTTCCATTTTTTTGTTTTTCTGGGAAAATTGGAAAAAAAAAAGCTTTTTAACATTCGAAAAACAATAAACCTTTTTGTTTACGTTAATGTCATTTCACTTCGCTTGATATTAGCCTTTGCAATTAAATACCCGTGTCTAATATAATGGCATTTTGTAGTTAAAATCACGTCCAATAAATTATTAATTCATCTAATGTTGATGACAGAAGTTAAAAGTACAAAGTGGACTAAATTACACTGATTTTTTTCTCTCTTAACGTTGACAAACTCGTGCTCACAGACACGTGCGCACACTCCTACATGCAAACAAAGGCATATTTATACACTCATATGTACATCAGACACACGTATACATACACACATAAAACAATTACAGGTTTGCATTAAAAAGTATCCATCAATCAACGATGCTATCTATTTGTTAATTTTTATACATGACTTGTAATACGTTTCTACCTGTCTATATCTAGCTATCCTCAGTTCTACCTATCTATCCACCTATCTATTCATTTGACTGTTTATCTATCTATATCTATCTATCTATCTATCTATCTATATATATATATATATATATATGTGTGTGTGTGTGTGTGTGTGTGTGTGTGTGTGTGTGTGTGTGTGTGTGTGTGCCTATTTGTCTGTCTGTCTGTCTGCCTATCTGTCTGTCTATCTAGCTTTACCTATAAACATATAGACAATAACACACACACACACACACACACATACATGCATATATATATATATATATATATATATATATATATATATATATATATATATATATATATATATATATGTGTGTGTGTGTGTGTGTGTGTGTGTGTGTGTGTGTGTGTGTGTGTGTGTGTGTGTGTGTGTGTGTGTGTGTGTGTGTGTGATTGTATATATATTTGTATATATTTATGTATATATATATATATATATATATATATATATATATATATATATATATATATGCATATATATATATATATATATATATATATATATATATACACACACACATTTGTATACACATACATACATATATATATATATATATATATATATATATATATATATATATATATATATATATATATATATATATATATATATATATATACATTTATATATTTATATATTTATATATACATATATATATATATATATATATATATATATATATATATATATATATATATATATATATATATTTATATATTTATATATACATATATATATATATATATATATATATATATATATATATATATGTACACACACACACACACACACACACACACACACACACACACACACACACACACACACACATACATATATATATATATATATATATATATATATATATATATATATATATATATATATATATGCATGTATGTATGTATATGTATATGTATTCATGTGTGTTTGTGTGTCTATAAACATATATATGTGTGTGTGTGTGTTTGTAAATGTCTATGTATACATGAACATTTCTATACAGAGTACAAGCAAAGCCTCGCAGCAAAAACGCCCTGGAAACGAGCCGAAGAGGAAGCCAGCAGCGAGAGACGAGGCCAGCGGCGGCCGCTCCCTTTGTCTCCCGCCCGCCTCTCCCGCTGCAACGAGCAAGCCGCCGTTCCCGCTGAGAATTCCGGCGCTGAGCGTGTCTTCCGGAGTGACAAGTGGACGTTGATGAGGGACTAAGTTTCAAGAGGACCCGAAGCCGATTTGCGAAGGAGGGGGGCGGGGTGGTGGTGGTGGTGGGGGAGGAGGAGGGAGGAAGATGAGAAGGAGGTTGAGGAGGAGGAGGGGAGAGGGGGAAGTGGGGGAGGCGAGGGGAGGAGGAAGATGAGAAGGAGGAGGAAAAGGGGAAAGTGGGGGGGGGGGCGAGGGGAGGTAGAAGATGAGAAGGAGGTTGAGGAGGAGGAGGGGAGAGGGGGAATTGGGGGGGGGGCGAGGAGGAGAAGAGAAGGAGGAGAGGGGAGAGAAGGAAGTGGAGGGAGAGAGAGGAGAGGAGGAGGTGAAGGAGGATGGCTGGAGCATTAAGGGGTGGGGGAGGGGACAGGAGAAAGACCGTGAGAATGGAAGGGTAGAGATGATAGAAGGGAATAGGGAAAAGGAGGACGATAGGAGGGATAGGGGGTGATAAGAGGAAAAGCAGGAGAGATGGATAATGGGAAAGGCTGGGGTTAGAAGAGGGGAAAGAGGAGGCGGATGAGAGGAGAAGAAAGCGAAGCGACTGGAGAAACTGGAAAGAGGAGAAAATGGTAGAAGAAGGAGGAAGGAGACGAAGGAGGAAAGACGGGAGTGGGAAAGGGAGAAAGAGTGCGAGAGTAAAGAAGAGGAACAGGAGAAAAGATATACGGGGGGAGAGGAAGAGAAGGAACAGCAAGGGAAAGAAAAAAAATAATAAAAAGTAGGAAAGTTCCAAAACAAAGACATTTAATAGAGAAAAAAAACACCGAATATAGCTAGAGAAAGAGAGAGAGAGAGACAAAACACACGTAAGGAAAACGAACCGGCCAACCAGATAGATGGATAGAGAGAGAAAAAGAGAGAAAGATAGATGGATAGAGAGATAGAAAGAAAGAGAGAAAGATAGATGAATAGAGAGATAGAAAGAAAGAGAGAAAGACAGATAGAGAGAGAGAGAGAGAAAGAAGGATCGAAAGAGAGAAAGGAGGTAGAAAAGGATATGGAAAAGAGAATATGGGAAAGTAAGAGAAAAAAAAATCAAGGAAGAAAAGACAAAAACAAAAACAATGGGAAAAAAAGAAAAGGAGATGGAAAAGAGAATATGGGAAAGTGAGAGAGAAAAAAAAAGTAAAAAAAAAACACGAAGAGAAAAGTAAGCAGGAAGGGGGTTCCTTTTCGAGAGCTGAAATGTCAGCTTCCGCGAGCAACATCGGGAGCTTAATGGAGTATCCTGGAGTTGAAAAGTATCCTTTCACGAGACTTTACAGGTACGCAAGGAAGTATAAAGGGGAGAGACGGAGAAGGATCGAGAGAGAGAGAAAGGAGAGGGAAGAGATATATCCGAGAACGCGAGAGAGAGATAAAGAGAGAGAAAGGAGGGGGAAGAGAGATATCCGGGAAAGTGAGAGAGAGGGAGAAGGATCGAGAAATTGGGAGAAAGAGAGGGAAAGGAGGGGGAAGAGAGACGGAGAGAAAGGAGGGGGAAGAGAAATATCCGAGAACGCGAGAGAGACGGAGAAGGATCGAGAGAAAGAAAGGAGAGAGGAAGAGAGAGAAAGGAAGGGGAAGAGAGATATCCGAGAACGCGAGAGAGAGGTAGAAGGATCGAGAGAGAGAGAGAAAGAGAGAGAAAGGAAGGGGAAGAGAGATATCCGAGAACGCGAGAGAGACGGAGAAGGATCGAGAAAGAGAGAAAGAGAGAGAAAAGAGGGGGAAGAGAGACAGAGATGGATCGAGAGAAAGAAATGAGAGAGGAAGAGAGAGAAAGGAGGGGGAAGAGAGAGAGAGGGAGAAGGATCGAGAGAGAGAAAGGAGAGCGAAAGAGAGAGAAAGAAGAGGGAAAAAAGAGATAGAAAAGTGATATCAAAAGAGAGAGAAAGGAGGGAGAAAAAGAGATGGAAAAGAATATGGGAAAGTGAGAGAGACGGAGAAAGATCGAGAGAGAGAGAGAAAGGAGAAGGGAAAAGAGATGGAAAAGAGATATCCGAGAACGCGAGAGAGACGGAGAAGGATCGAGAGAGAAAAAGGAGAGAGAAAGACAGAAAGGTTGAATAGAAGCAGTTGGAGAGAGAAATGCAGAGGAAGTGAAGACAGAAAGAAAGATAGAGAACAAGAAAGACAAGTTAAGAAGTCAAAGAGTTTAAGAAAGAAAAGGAAAAAAGTAAAAGAGTAAAAGACAGACTGACAGACAAAGAGAGGTTGAAATAAAGGGTTAAACACACACAAAAGGGAAAAAATGGAGAAAGATAGAGAGAAAAGGAGAAAGACCCCAACAGAGAGAGAGAGAGAGAGAGAGAGAGAGAGAGAGAGAGAGAGAGAGAGAGAGAGAGAGAGAGAGAGAGAGAGAGAGAGAGAGAGAGAGAGAGAGAGAGAGAGAGAGAGAGAGAGAGAGAGAGAGAGAGAGAGAGAGAGGGAGGGAGAGAGAGAGAGAAAGAGAAGGATACAGAGAGGGAAAGAGAAGGATGAAGAGAGAGAAAGAGAGAGAGATAGAGACAGATAGATTGCGAGAGAGAGAGAAATATGAGAGAGAAAGAAAGAGAGAAAGATAGATGGATAGAGAGAGAGAGAGATGAATAAGAGTGAGAGAGAGATAAGTGGATAGACAGAAAGATAGATGGATAGAGACAGAAAGAAAGAGAGAAAGAAAGATCGAGAGAGAGACAGAAAGAAAGAGAGAAAGAAAGAGAGAAAAAGAGAGAAAGAGAAAGAGCTGGGCTTTACATAATTTCGAGGGAATGGAGTAGTGTCTGGCACCGAATAATGGCCTGACCTTTCTTTTAAGGTTGGAGTCTGATAATCGATAAAATGCTTGGCTCCTCCCGTGGTTAAGAATTCAAGGTTGTGGGGGAGATTTTCTCACTTGGCTATTAATGTTCTTGTTGTTGTTTCCTGTCCTTATCTTTATCACTATTCATATTGTCAGTTGTTTATGGTCTTGTTGTTGTATTCCTATTATGATAATTCGTTTCCAGGTTTTCGTTATCTTTGTCACTGTTATTATTCCATTGTTATTATTTGATAGAATTGTTGATGATACTTTGTTGTGATTGTTATCATTATTGCCACTATCTTTGTTGTTGTTATTAACATTATCAATTCTATCTTACCACTATTATTATTATCATTATTATTATTATGATTATTATTATTATTATCATTATCATTATTATCATCAGTATTATTATCAATATTGACATCATCATTATTATTACCATTAATGTTATCCTCATGATTATTATTATTGTTGTCGTTGATATATTTATCATGATCATTATTATCATTACCATTATTATTATTATCATTATTATCATTATCTATATTCTTATCATCATTGTCACCATTTTTTTTTTTATTATTATTGTTATTGTTATTATTAGCACTATCACTATCACTACTATTATTATCATTAATACTATCATTATTATTATTGGCATTATTATTATTTTCATTATTATTATTGTTATTACTATTATTATCATTATTATTATTATTATTATTATTATTATTATTATTATTATTATTATTATTATTATTATTATTATTATTATTATTATTATTATTATTATCATTATCATTATTATTATCATTATCATTATCATTATCATTATCATTATCATTATCATTATCATTATCATCATCATCATCATCATCATCATCATCATCATCATCATCATCATCATCATCATCATCATCATCATCATTACTGCTACTATCATTATCATTACTAGCATTATCATTATGATTATCATAATCATCACTACTATTACCATTCTCAACATTTCTATCATTATTATCATCAGCATTGCTTTTGTTGTCATCGTTAGTATCATCATTATCATTATTAGACTCATTATCGTTATTACCACTTAAATATTGATTATATTACTATTATCATTATCAATATTATTATTGTTATTATCATTATCATTATTACTATTATCATTATCGTTGTTACTATTACCATTATCATTATTGCTATTATCATTATCTTTATCATTTTTCTATTATCATTTTTATCGTTATCAGATTAATTGCTTTTGTTGTTGTTGTTGTTACTAGTATTACTACAATAATCATCTCTATTACCATTAATAACAACATCGTTATTATTACCACCACTAATAATAATAATATTGATAATAATGACAAAAAGAAAAAAATATAATGCAATAATAATAATAATAATAAACATAATAATACTTATAGTAATAACA
>NC_091559.1:29519058-29524058 GCF_042767895.1 Penaeus vannamei | reverse complement strand
CCGGTAGACGCCCCCCGGAGCACACCTGGGGGCGTCGAGGGCGGAACACCGGTGCGTGGCGACGTCATGTCCACGCCGTCCCCCCGATGATCTGGTCTCCGGGCTGCGGGGGATCGAGCCACGAGGCCGTCGGGAAAACTTCCTGGACGACCACGCAGCGCTGGGGGGGGGTGGGTGAGGTTGTTGGGGGGGGGGAGTCGTGTTTTTGGGGGTTGCAGGTGAGTGTTTTAGGGGGTTGGGAAGGTAGGGGGGGGGCGGGGGTCTGGGTTATTTAGGGGTGGGGGAAGGGTTTGGGGAAGGGGGCCGGGGGGGTGGGTAGGTTACGGGGAATCGGGGGGAAAAAAGGGGGAGTGTTTAAAGCAGAGGGGGGAGGAATTTGGGGATGGTGGGGTACCGGCTGAGTGCTATCTTGGTGGGAAGGGGTAAGGGATGGAATTAACCCAGCAGCGAGGTTGGGGGGATCCGACGTTTTTAAGGGGGGGCGGAGGAGGCCCTGGGGGACTGTGCCATTTCCCATGTACAGGGAGGGCGTGCCCCGTATAAGAGTTGGGTGAGGGGGGGGGGTCTGTGGTGCCATGCGAAAAAATGATATCGTAGGAAGAGCGGGGGGGGTAAAGATCGTAAGCATCAGGGGCTGTGAATGTTCCTGGGGAGCAGATACCATGGTCGCTGAGGAGAGGTACCACGAGAGGCTCTTCGTGGGCAAGGAGCATCTGTGCAATAGGTTAGCATAATAGAACTATCTAAAGCGAGCATATGCATCTGAATCTAGTATACAGAGATTTTGATATTATCCGTAAAAGAGAGAAATATTAAAGATAGTCATTAGGATCATTTATAAGATTCGTTAATCATCTGAAAGTTTTATAATTCAAGAAATAAGGATAAGCAAACGATAAATCACAAACAATTATCAATTATTTATAATTCAAGAAATAAGGATAAGCAAACGATTAATTACAAACAATTATCAATTATATTAAAATCCTAATTCACAAACCAACAAACACGAACAAAGACCACAACATAAAAAAGCAAAAAAAAAAAAAAAAAAAAGACCTCACTCACACCGCCCTCAGAAGCCCACAAAACCCGCCCATCCAACCACAACTCACCAGAGGAGTGTCCGCGCCGCCCACGATGGTGATTCCCAGCGGGTTATGGGCGCGGGGGATCTCTATGTGAGAGATTTCCCCCCCAGGATAGGCAGCCGGGTGTGCCGAGGAGAAGAGATTTAGTGGGGGAGCTTATCACGAGGAGATGAAGGCGAGAGATCAAGAGAGGCGAGGAGGGGGATGCTGGGGTGCCGGCTGGGGAAGGGGGGGGAGGGGAGAGGAGAAGGCTGGGGTTCCGGGGAGGGGGAAAGGGGAGGGGGGGAGATATTGAGGACGCTGCGGTGCCGGTTGGGAGAGGGGGAGAGGGGGGTGTTGGGTGAAGGTGAAGTGAGATGAGGGGAAGCGAGGAGGGGGATGCTGGGGTGCCGGCTGGGGGAAGGGGGGGGGGTGTGGGGTGGAGGAGAAGGCTGGGGGTGCTGGGGTTCCCGGCTGGTGGAAGGGGGAGGAGAGGGAGAGTGTTGGGTGGAGGAGAAGTGAGATGAGGAGAGGCGAGGCTGGGGGTGCTGGAATGACGGCTGGGGGAAGGGGGAGGAGAGTGTGGGGTGGAGGAGAAGGAGATCGAGAGAGGGGGAGGCTGGGGATACTGGGGTACCGGCTTGGGGAGGGGGAGGGGAGTGGAGTGGGGGGGGGAGGAGAAGCGGATGAGGAGAGGAGATGTTGGGGATGGTGGGGTGCCGGTTGGGGGAGGGGGGAGGAGAGGGGAGATGTTGGGTGAGTAAAGGAGCTGGGGGAAGGGGAGGGAGGGGGAGTGTGGTGGAGGAGAAGGAGATAAGTAGAGGTGAGGCTGGGGGATGCTGGGTGGGAGGGGGGAGGAGAGGGGGAGTGTTGGTGAAGGAGAAGTGAGAGCAAGAGAGGAGAGGCTGGGGTTGTTTGGGGGGCCGGCTGGGGAGGGGGTAGGGGAGTGTGGGGTGGAGGAGAAGTGAGATGAGGAGAGATGTTGGGGATGCTGGGGTACTGGCTTTGGGGGAAAGGGGAGGGAGGGGGAGTGTGGGGTAAAGGAGAAAAATCGAAAAGGGGGGCGGGGGATGGGGGGGGTACCGGCTGGGAAAGGGGGGGAAGAGGGGGGAGTGGGATGAAGGAGAAGCGAGATGGGGAAAAGAGATGCTGGAGATGTTGGGTCCCAGGCTGGGGGGGAGGGCCGGATATAATGAAGGATGCTGGGAAGTTGCGGGAGGGGGTCGGGGTTAGATGGGGAGAATTGCTGGGAATGGGGAGGCAGGGGGAAAGCTGGGGATGGAGGGGGGGAAAAAAAAAGGGGGAAGAGGAGGAAAAAAAATTAAAAAAGAGACGAGATAAAGCAAAAAGGGGGGGGGGAAGGAGGGGGGGAGGGGGGGAGAAAGGGACGAACAAAAAAGGTTTATGAGAAGGGGGATGAAGGGAGGTAAGAAAGGAAGAAGAGAAGAGGAGGAAGGATGGGAAAATTGAAAGAGAAAAGGGGGGGAAATAGGAATAAAGAAAAAAAATAAAGGAAAGGGAAGAAAAAAAATGCGGGTTAAAAGGAAAAGGGAGAAGGTTTAAAGAAAAAAAAAAATAAAAAGAAAAAAGGGAAAGGGGAGGGGGAGAAGGAAAGGGGGGGGAAGAAGAAAAAAGGAAAAAAAAGGGAAAGGGAAAGGGGAAATGAAGAAGTCGAGAGGAAGAAGAGACAGAAAAAGAAGGAAGGCAGGCAGAAAAAAAAAGAAAAAGGAAAAAAAATGGGGAAGGTATGAAAAAAGGGTGAAAAAAGGAAAATAAAGACATAAAGAAAGAAAAAAGAGGGAAAAAGGATAAGAGGATGAAAATGGGGTGTGGGATGTGATTGGTGTGACGATGTTTCCCTTATGGGGGGAGGGGGGGGTTTTTTTAAGGGTGTTATAAGAGAATGTTAATTATTATATTTGGGGGTGTTAATTTTGGTTTACTAAATTTTAAGTATTATTATTTGTTTTATTATCATAATCATTACTTTTGACCATTTTTGTCATCATTATTATTTAAAAATCATTATTTTTAAAATTTTCATTAAAATTATTTTTACAATTATTATTTATCCCTATTATTTTTTTATATTTTTTTTATTATCATTATTTTCTTAACCCTTATCATTATTATATTCTTATTTATTATTATTATTTTTATTATAATATAAATATCATATTTATTTTTTAAAAAACTATTATTATTATTATTATCATATTATTATCATCATAACCTTCATTTATTTTCTATGATTATCATTACACATCATCTTATAATCATTATTTGTATCATCATTTGTATCAATATATAATTATATTTTTGTCTTATCATTAAATATATATTATTAAAATTTTTTACTACGTTTTTTTATTCCCATTATCATTATATTATCATTATTTACCTTTAATTTTTACTTTTATCATTATATCATTATCCCCATCATTATCCCTTTATATTTTTTTAAATATCTTTTTCACTATCCCCAATTAAAATATCATTATTGTTTTTTCTTTTATTTTTTTAATAAGTTAAATTATCAGCATTATTGTAATTACTATTAATACCACTATCAATATAATCATCATTATCATCATCGGTATCTTTATCATTATCATTATTATTATTATTATTATTATTATTATTATTATTATTATTATTATTATTATTATTATTATTATTATTATTATTATTATCATTATTATTATTATTATTGATATTATCATTATTATATTATTATCATATTATTATTATATTATCATAATCATTATTGTTTTCATTTTTTATCATCATTATTTTTCAATTCTTTTTCTACTACTTGTTATTATTATCATTATTTTTTATTATTATTATTATCATAATGATTATTATTTCATCATCCCCAATTATTATCATCTTTGTTATTATCATAAATAATTTTATTTTTTTTCATTTTTCCATTATTATATTTCATCTTATTATTATCATTTACTATTATCAACATCATTATATTTTATCTTTATACACTATCAATTTTATCATTGTTATTATTTATCATCATTATTAACTTTAATTTTACTTTTGTTTAAATTTCATCATTCTATTATCACTTTTCATTATTTTCTTTTATTCAATGATAATATAATGTTATTTTTTCGATATCGTATATATTCGACTTCAAAATATGTGTTGGTTCTAATTTGAAAATAATTTTGGGGGCCCATGAAAACGTTTTTTTTTGTTTTTCTGTTTTAAATAATCAAAAGAAAAATTTTGTCCCCATTTATGGTTTGTTTACCCAAATTTTAACGTTGAACGGGGGGAAGGAATTTAGAGATATCCCCCCTTTTGTGGATTTTGCTTCCCAAAACACGGGATTTAAAAGGTTAACCTAAATCGTGTTTTCCCCTATTTTATAGTTTGTAATGGTTGATAAGTGGATTAACGTGTTTAATCCCCTGTTAAATTTGTGATGAAGATTTGTTTTTTGTTCCCCCTAGAGAAAAGTGGTTGGAAAAAGGGGCAAAGAATGATGTTTTGGTTATTTTGTTATCTTTTTAATATTTGAGTGGATGGATACGAAAAGAATTTGGGTTGGTTGACGTTCCTGGTACCCGGATATTTAAATGGAAAATTTGAGAGGAAAATTTTGAAAAATTTTGAAGTAAAAAAGGAAACAATTACATGCAAGTAAAATCATGGGGATACTTGAAGGAGAGAGGGGGCTGATTTGTCTCCCTGTTTTTTTTTGTTTATGTTTTATTATTTTTTATATTAGTATGAAAAAGGGTATTAGAATAGAGAATATTTTTTTCAAAATAAAAAGGGGGGATTTAAATTTTTGATAAGTAACCCTTTTTTTAAATATTTGTTTATTGAATAAAATTAATGGTAAAAAAATTTATATCCCTTTTATTTTAAAAAAAGAAAATAAAATTAATCCCCCCACGAACT
>NC_091559.1:29511558-29516558 GCF_042767895.1 Penaeus vannamei | reverse complement strand
GGGAGGAGATAAAAGGGGAATGGGAAAAGGAGGACGATAGGGGGGAAGGGGTGAAAAGGGAAAACAGGAGAGATGGAAAGGGAAAAAAGGTATTAAAGAGGGGGAAAGGGAGGGGATGAGAGGGGGAAAAAAAGGAACATGGAAAAAGGAAAAAGGAGAAAATGGTAGAAGAAGGAGGAAGGGAAGGAAAAGGGGAGGGGTGGGGGGGAAAAAGGGGAGAGAAAAAAGGGGAAACAGGAGAAAGATTGGGGGAGGGGAAAGAAGGAACAAAGGGAAAAAAAAAAATAAAAAAAATGGAAAAGTTAAAAAAAAGACATTTAATAGAAAAAAACACGAATATATGAGAAAGAAGAGAAGAAAAAAACCACAAAAGGAAAACAACCCCCAACCAGATAGATGGATAGAAAAAAAGAGAAAGAAGATGGATAGAAAATAGAAAGAAAAAAAAGAAAATAATAGAGAGATGAAAAAAAGGAAAAGCAGATAAAAGAGAGAGAAAAAGAAGGATCGAAATAGAAAAAGGGGGAAAAAAGGATTAAAAAAGAAATTGGGAAAAAAGAAGGACGAAAGGAGAAAGGAGGGAAAAAAGGGGGAAAAGTGAGGAGAGAAAAAATAAATAAGGAAGAAAAACAAAAACAAAAAAACACAAAGAAAAAAGAAGAGAAAAAAGGGGATGGGGGCCCCTTTTCAGAGTAAATGTCACCGGGGCAACAGGGGGCTTAAAGGAGTATCCTGGGGTTGAAAGTATCCTTTTAGAGCACAGGTACGCAAAGGGAAAATTAAAAGGGGAGACGGAAGGATCGAGAGAGAGAAAGAGAAGAAGAGGGGGAAAGGGGACGGGGGAAGGAAAGAGAAAGAGAGAGAAGGAGGGGAAAGAGAAGGAAAGGATGGGGGAGAGAAAAAGAGAAAAGGGGAAAAGAGACGGAGAAGGTCAGAGAGAGAAAAAAGAAGAAAGGAGGAAAAGGGAGAAGAAAGATCAGAAAAAGGAAGAGAGAGAAAAGGGGAGGGAAGAGAGATATCCGAGAACGGAGAAAAGATAAAGAGAGGAAAGGAGGGGGGAGAACGGGGGAAGGGTGGGGAGAGAAAAAGGGGAGCGGGGGGTGAAAAAGGGAAAGAGATATCCGAGAACGCGAGAAGAGGGAGAAGGATCGGGGAAGAAGAAAAGAGAGAAAGGGGGAGAAAAGGAGATGGAAAGAGATATCCGGGGAAGGGGGGAAAGTGAAAAAAGAAGAAGAAAAGGAAAAGAGAATTGGGGGAAAGTGAGAGAGACGGGAAGGATTGAAAAAGAGAAGAGAGAAAGAGAAAGAAAGGAGGAGGAAGGAATATCCGGGGAAAAAGAAGAAGGAAAGGGTTTGGGGAAAAAAAGGGAAAAGGGAAAAAGAGAAAAGGGGGGGAAAAAAAAGGAAAAAAATATCCCGGGGGAAACGGGGGAGAAAAGGAGAGCGAAAAGAGGAAGGAGGGGGGAAAAAAGTGGAAAAGGAATATGGGGAAATGGGGAAAAAAAAATCGAGAGAGAAGAAAAAAGGGGAAAAAGAGATAGAAAAGAGAAATGGGGAAAAAAAAAGAGACAAAAAAAAATCGGGGGGAGAAAGGAGGGAGAAAAAGGGCATGGAAAGAATATGGGAAAGTGGGGGGCGGGGAAAAAATCGGGGAGAGAGAGAAAGGGAAGGAAAAAAGGGAAAAAAAAATTCCGAGGGAAAGGGAGAGACGGAGAAGGATCGAGAGAAAAAAGGAGGAAAAGACAGAAAGGTTGAATGAAGCAGTTGGAGAAAAATGAAGGGAAAGGGAAGGGGGGGAGAAAAAAAGTAGAGAACAAAAAAGACAAGTTAAGAAGTAAAAGTTTAAGAAAGAAAAGGAAAAAGTAAAAAAAAAGTAAAAGAAACCAGACAAAAAAGGTTTAAAAAGGGTTAAACACACACAAAAAAAAAAATGGAAAAATGAGAGAAAAGGAGAAAGACCCCAACAAACAGCTTATTGATCTCCGGGAGCGCCGCCTCCACTGAAATTTGGTTTGGGGGAAATTGGGGGGGAGAGAGAGGAAGGAGAGGAAGGAGAGAGAGAGAGAGAGAGAAGAGAAGAGAGAGAGAGAGAGAGAGAGAGAGAGAAAGGGAGAGAAGAGAGGAAAAAAGAGGGAAAGGGGAAGAAAGGAAAAAGAGAGAAAAAAGAAATGGGAGTGAAAAAGAAGAAGAAAAGAAAGGGGAAGAAAAAAAGAAGAAAGAAATGGATAAAAAGAAAGAAAAAAAAAGATAGATCGAAGAGAACAGAAAGAAAAAAGAAAGATAGATCGAGAAGAACGAAAAAAAGAGAAAGAAAGAGAAAAAGAGAGAAAAAGAAGAAACTGGGCTTTTCATAAATTTTGGGAATGGGGTAGTGTCTGGCACCCAATAATGGCCTGACCTTTCTTTTAAGGGTTGGGGTCTGAAATCGATAAAAAGCTTGGCTTCCCTGGTTAAGAATTCGGGGTTTGGGGGGGATTTTCTACCCATTAAATTTTTTTTTGTTTTTTCCCGTCCTTATCTTTTACTATTCATATTTCAGTTGTTTATTTTGTTGTTGTATTCCCATTAGATAATTGTTTCCAGGTTTTCGTTATCTTTGTCACTGTTTTTATTTTTTTATTTTATAGTTTTTGTATCTTTTTTGTGATTGTTATCATTATTGCCACTATTTTTTGTTTTTTATTAACTTTTCAATTTATTTAACTTTTTTATTATCATTATTATTTTATGTTATTATTATTTTATCATTATCATTATTATCATCATATTATTATAATATTGAATCATATTTTATTACCATTAATTTATCCTCATGATTATTATTATTTTGTCGTTGATATATTTTATGTATTTTATCATTAATTATTATTATTATCATTATTATCAATCATTATTAATTCTTATCATCATTGTCACCCTTTTTTTTTTTTTATTGTTATTTTATCATTACATATACATCATATACTATCATAATTACATTATTTTTTCATCATTATTATTATTTTATTATTATCTTTATTTTCATTCTTATTTTTTATTCTATTTTTATCATTATTATTATTATTATTATTATTATTATTATTATTATTTTTTTATTATTATTATTATTATTATTATTATTATTATTATTATTATTATTATATTATATTATTTTAAGATTATTATTATTATTATTCATTATTATTGTTATTATCATCATTATATTATATCATATTATCATTATATTATATTATCATTATATTATATATCAAATTTTATCATCATCATCATCATATATATATCTCATCATATATATATTATTACTATCATTTCATTTTAGCATTATCAAAGATTATTTAAAAAAATATATATTAATTCTAAAAATTTCTATATTATTACAAAATTCTTTTTTTATTTATATATATTATCATTATTGATATTATCTTATTAACTTAAATATTGATTTTATTATTTTTATCATTATAATATTATTATCTTTATTTATATTTCATTATTACTATTTCATTATGTTGTTATATTAATTATCATTATTTATTATCATTATCTTTATCATTTTTCTATTATCATTTTTATTTATAGTTCATTGCTTTTTTTTTTTTTTTACTAATTTCTACAATAATATCTCTATTACCATTAATAACAAATCGTTATTTTTAAATAATAATAATAATATTTTAAAAAATAATAAAAAAGGAAAAATATAACAATAATAGTATAAATAATAATTATTATTTTTATCATTATTATCATCATTATTATTATATAGTAATAACAACAATAATAATAATGATAAGTAATAATAATAATAATAAAAATAATAATAATAATAATAATAATAATAATAAAAATAATAATAAAATAAAAATAATATAATAATAATAATATCAAATTAATAATGATAATAATTTTAAGGGGTTTATTAATATTTGTTGCTTGGTTTTTTTTTCCAAATTGACCCCCAAAAATTCCATTGGTTGAAAGTGATCTCAAATGCAAAAAAAAAGGATATTGCCCAAAAGGGTTAATTTGCCCTAATCCCCACAAGACCACTTCGTCACTGCTGAAATGATTCATTGGCCTCCCAAGGACTGAAGTAATAATCAACAATCGCATAACATAATTTAAGGGTTTTTCTTTTTCCGATTAAATTACTTTTGGACTTTGTGTTGTTGGGGTTTTATCGGGGTTTTTGTCAATTAGGCAGTTTCTCTCTAAATGCAATTTTTTTCAATAAAAGTTGATGGGCTCGCCGTCGACAACCGGGGTGTGAATTCGTGAATTTAAAAACATTTATGTTTTTTTTTCTCTTTCGTAATAGGGGGCGGTGTACTCGAACGGGATTGAAAACATGATTTCAAGCTGTTTAAAAAATTTGTGCAAAACCCCCAAAACATAAAACACCTCCCCACACACTCACACATATGATGTATACATGATTTTGGTGTTGTTTTTGTGTGAAAAACAATGGATAGGTAATATGGTGTCCTCCGGTGAATAGCTTTTTTTCCCCTTTTAATTTTTATCGTAAAAAATATGAAAATCAAAAAAATAATGAATAATAACAACATCAAAAGGGTCCCTCATCACGGAGAAATGTCCGACCCACCATAATTCCATTCCCAAAAAAAGTCCCATTATTTTTAATTCTTCAACCCTCAGAATCCCGATTTATTTTAAATTAACTCCCAAAAAGAAAAGGGGTAAAAAAAAAAAAGAGACCCAAAAAAAAAAAATTTGACCGTCCAAGATAAAATTTTAAAAAAGTTTTTCAAAAGACAGATTCCTTAAGAGACCTCCCCTCCCGCCAATGACGATTTTTGGGTCGCTTTGTCTTGGGCCGGTTTTTTATTTGGGGGGGCCCTTTAACTCTTTCCGTAGGGGGGTGGGAATGGGGGGGGAATGGGGAAAGGGGCTTCTTGAAAAAAGGGAAAAAGAGAGAATTTTTAAGAAACATTTTTTTTATGTGTGATTGTGTTTAAAATGGGAAAACACAAACCAAAA
>NC_091559.1:29488208-29490708 GCF_042767895.1 Penaeus vannamei | reverse complement strand
TTACTATTATCACTATTGTTATCATCTTTATTATCACTTATTACCGTTGTTTTTACTGTTATTGTTGTCGTTGATGTTATTGCTGCTGTCGCTGTTATTATAATCATTATTACTATAATCGTTCCCATTATTTTCAATTTCATCCTTATCATCATCATTTTCATCATCATTATCATAAACATCATCATCCTCATCCTCATTATCATTTTCTTTCTGATGATAATAATATCAAGAATCTCACGTTACTGCGCCTTCGTGGTCCCAGTTTCTTCATTATCTTCTATGTAAAGATAGAACTAAGTTATTCCCATAATGAAACGTTATTTGTTGATAATGAATAACATTATTCTTTGAAAAAATCTGCAAGGCAAAATTCATCATCCCATAATCATAGAAAATTAGCTAGAATATAGAAGCATAATGCTTGAAAAAAAACGTAGGTAAATAAAGATAATATTCACTTTTTACATTTTTCTTTTTTTTTTTTTACTTTTTTCAGCTTGTTAATTGCATGAAGTGTTTAGACTTTGGTTAAGGGCTAGCGAGACGCGAAATGAGAGGGGGGAAGGAAAGAACAGAATGAAAATGGAGATGGAAGAGAGAAAGTGAGAAGGAATGTGAGAAAGAAGGGTGAAGATTGGGGGGAAGGAGTGGGGAGAGAGGGAGGGGGGGAGGGAGGGAAGAAAGTATGGGGAGAAACAATAAGTGAAATAGAAGGACAGTCAGATACACACATACACATATATAGAGAGAGAGGCAAACAGACAGACAGGCATAAAGAGAAACACCCAGTGACAACGGGAGATATAGTAAAACGGGCAGAGAGACATAAAAATAGGAGAGAGGGAGAGAGAACAGAGAGAGAACAGAAGATGCAGAAACAGTGCAAGAGATGGATAGATATACAGACAGAGAGAGAGAGAGAACAGAGACAGACAACAAGATGCAGAAATAGAGCGAGAGATAGATAGATGGATAGAGAGAGAGAGGCAGAGAAAGAGAATAGAGAAGAGTAAATTAAATGTATACTGCTCATATATATATATATATATATATATATATATATATATATATATATATATATATATATATATATATATATATACACACACACACACACACACACACACACACACACACACACACACACACACACACACACACACACACACACACACACACACACATATATGTATATATGTATGTATGTATGTATGTATGCGGTGTTTAAATCTCTCTGATTCCACCATAATGAGCCAAAAAAAAACTGGTAAGAGTATACTGTTGAAATGCAGTACTGACTTTGTAATATAACTCCGAACTCGCTCATATGATAGACATTGCATTGTTTAACATCAGGAGCTAATTAAGGTATACTTGTTTTTGTTTTTGTTTTATTATGTAGTTGTTCCTGCCTTTCTGTCTGCCTGTCTGTCTGTCAGGCTCTGTCAGTCTGCCGACGTGTCTGGCCACTGGGACGCCAAGTGTGCAGTGCTAACAGTACAAAGGAACTGCTTGTTAGAGAAGACAGCGTAACAACACCTGGTTATTGTCCATCTGATTCCTGGATCACGTGACACGGACCTGATAATGAGGGAAGGGTGCGGCGCCGGACCAGGTGGGCGTGCTGCAGGTCCATTATTTCTAATTATTATTGTTATTGTTATTATTATCACTTTTATCAGCATTGTCATTATTGTTATTATCATATTATTGTTGTTAGACAGTCCGTCATATCCAATAATTATTATTATAAATAAACATATAATGAAACAGATTGACAAAAAACAAAAACAAGTATACAGAAAGAGAGATAGAAAGATTACTTTTAAACTGACAGACAGAGAAACAGACAGACATACAGGTATATCGATAGACAGATAGACATATAATCAGATAGACAGAGATAAACAAAAATAATGATAAGAAATAAACACGAAGCTAAACAGATAGACGTATAAACATTTAAAAAAATAACAGAAAACGCAGAGAAAAAGAATGATCAACAGAATGATTAGCACATAGACTTCCAGAAAGACAGACAAACAGACAGACATAGGCAGAGCTGTATATCCAAACACTCAAGCAAGGAAAGTGTCCTTGGCGACTGTAACACGAGGTTGCCACTTAGAAGTTTATATATAAACCGGCTTTAGTGAGATAGATCGTGCAGGGTCGCGTATCCGCCAGGTAAACACAGGGTAACAGGGGAGAGGAGAGGACAGAAAGTGGGAAGGGGGAAAGAGGGGATAGAGGAGGAAAAAAGAGGGGGAGGAAAATGGAGAAAGAGGGGAGAGGGTGATGTGTTAATATAATATCTACAACGAAAAGGATGAATGCATGGAAAGGACAGAGAGTAGGAGAGAGAGAAAAAAAAGGGGAAAATGAAAGAACAAAGAAAAGAAAGGTAAATGATAATAGAGAAAGAGGGAAAAAGGAAATGATATTAAAACAATGACCACAGCAAAGAGGGAAGGGAAGAGAGACAGAGTGATGGTTT
>NC_091559.1:29480708-29483208 GCF_042767895.1 Penaeus vannamei | reverse complement strand
TAGCGCAAAGGAGAGAGGGAAGGGGGAACAGGAAGGGGAGAGGGAGAGCAGGAAGAAGCCCCAACACCCTGTCATTGAGAATCACCAAAAGCGATTTTCACAACTCTGTGTCGGAATGCCATCAATCCCCAATGGGCTTTCGATACAAACTGTATATTTCCCCTTTATAGAAAATAATCTAAGAGCAAAAGGATCCCAAAGCAATAACAACTGCATGACTGGTTTTGCAATAGTGGCGGCAGCGGTGATTGCAAAAGTGATTGCAGTCCAAAGGTAAAAAAAAAGAGTAAAGACGAGGAATAAAATGCTAAAACTGATAATAAAAACGGCTTTCGAATAGATATATCCTTTTAATTCCGCCATTAACTTTGATGATAAAATTACCTAGCAAAAGGAATAACAGTTATGTTAATGGTACCTATGTAATTGACTGTCATAATAATGTCAGTTGCCATAATACTGTTCCGGAATTAGAAACAAGATTATTCAAGTGGTCGAATCTTTATAATTCTGTTTGTGGTAATATTAACTATTTAATGTTGATTAATATATTCATGTGATAATTATGTCTGTAATGATATTGATGTGATGTTCGTCATATTATTATGTTAATGATAATCGTGTTTACGTTTTCATGATGATCATTTTGGCTGTAATGATGAAAATAATTCTGGTGAAGCAGATGATAATGTTGGTGATGAAAAAAAATGACGTTGGTGATAATGTGTGTTAGTATGATAACAAGATTTTTGATACTGATACTGTGGTGATTATATATATATATATATATATATATATATATATATATATATATATATATATATATATATATATATATATGTGTGTGTGTGTGTGTGTGTGTGTGTGTGTGTGTGTGTGTGTGTGTGTGTGTATGTGTGTGTGTGTGTGTGTGTGTGTGTGTGTGTGATTTATAATGAACGCGTGGACGAAACAAAAAGCCCGTACGTTTTCGCTTTGCTTCCTCAAGACACTCTATATGTGGGATACAGTGTTAGTTCATAGAGGTAGCAACTACTCGGTCCATTCGGTGACGGCTTTGGCTATTTGGTGACTCTCCAGTGTCTCGTTTCTGTCATGAGTGAAATGTGTTAGTGCCCCCTCTGCCTTCTCCCTCTGTCGTTTTATGGTCGAGGCAGCAGTCGGCGACGATAAGAACGACGCGCCCCTTGTTGCATGCTGAAGGGAATCACCATAGTGGCTGTTCCGTTGATCTTAGAGACCTCATCTTCCCTCAGCGATGTACCCCTTGTTAGAATCTTGCAAGAGCATGTTCTAAGAAGCGTACTCTCCCTCCCCTCTCCCCTCCCTCCGCCCCCCCCATATCAGACCCTCCTCGTGTCCTGATAATGCTCAATGTTACCTGAGGGAAGCGATTAGGGCGTGTGTCGACGAGATAGGGGCGTTGAGAGGCCGCCTTCCGGGAACCCTCCTCCTTCCCCTCAACCTCGTCCTCGAGTTCAAGAAAGATGATGAGTAGTAGTTGGCGGGGCCCGAGAGGCTGTTAGGGGAAGCTTATGTGAATAGTAAGTGGCCAGAGAGAGAGAGAGAGAAGGGGGTAGAGAGATAGACAAAAAGAAAATGGATTTGTGTGTGTGTGAGGGCGTGTGTATGTGAGAGAGTTTGTGTGCGTGTGTGGGAGAGAGAGTGTGTGTGTGCGAGAGAGAGTGTGTGCGAGTGAGAGAGAGAGAGAGAGAGAGAGAGAGAGAGAGTGTGTGTGTGAGAGAGAGAGAGAGAGAGAGAGAGAGTGGCTGTGTGTGAGAGAGAGAGAGAGTGTGTTTGTGTGATAGAGTGTGTGCGTGTAAGAGAGAGAGTGTGTGTGTATGTGACTGTGTTCGTGTATGAGAGAGAGAGAGTGTGTGCGCGTGTGTGTGAGTGAGAGAGTGTATATGAAAGTATGTCATCAGCATGAGCAACACTGATTATTAGAAAAAATGGTAATACGATCATAACAAAGTAATATCCCCAAAAGATTGATTCGGCAATAAGACACGGGTTGCAATCAAGAGAGGAAACAGAGAAACTACGCACCCTGGCCAGCAAACAACGCAGGTCAACAGAGATGAGCAAACAAAATGATTAAAAAAAGTGAACCGGGGATGGTATCTCTAACTCAGCTGTTGGGAATAAACAAACAAAAACACAAAACTGCTTTAGCTTTTCAAAAGGTCATTCTGTAATCTTTTTCATCTTTATATTCATCTTCCTCTTTTTTTTTAATTTCTCTCCCTCACTATTTCTTTCTTTCTTTCTTTCTTTTCTTTTTCCTTCTCGTCTTCTTCCTCTTCCCTTCGATCCTCTTCCTTTTTTTTCTCCCTCATTTTTCATTTTTCTTTTTCACGAGTTTTCCATCTAGTTTTTCCTCTTTCTCCTACCTCTTTCCTCGTCATCCTCATCGCCCGCCTCTTCTACCTCCTCCTCTTCCTTCTTCTCCCATTCTATTAATCTTCCTCTTCTTTCGCCTATTTTACCTCTTCTTCCT
>NC_091559.1:29468208-29475708 GCF_042767895.1 Penaeus vannamei | reverse complement strand
GGGGGGGGGGGGGGGGGGAAAAAAAAAAAAAAAAAAAAAAAAGGGGGGGGGGGGGGGGAAAAAAAAAAAAAAAAAAAAAAAAAAAAAAAAAACCCCCCCCCCCCCCCCCCCCCCCCCCCCCCCCCCAAAAAAAAAAAAAAAAAGGGGGAAAGGAAAAAAAAGGGGGGGGGGGGGTGAAAAAGGGTTTTAAAAAAGGGGGG
This sequence comes from Penaeus vannamei, assembly GCF_042767895.1. Taxonomy (NCBI): domain Eukaryota; kingdom Metazoa; phylum Arthropoda; class Malacostraca; order Decapoda; family Penaeidae; genus Penaeus; species Penaeus vannamei. The sequence continues at coordinate 29,475,508 of NC_091559.1, read as the reverse complement.
GAAAAAAAAACCCCGGGGGGGAAAAAAAAAGGGGGGGGGAAAAGGGGGGAAAGGGGGGGGGGGGGAAAAAAAAAAAAAAAAAAGGGGGGGAAAAAAAAAAAAAAAAGGGGGGGGGGGGAAAAAAAAAAAATTTTTTTGGGGGGGGGGGGAAAGGGGGGGGGGAAAAGGGGGGGGAAAAAAAAAAATTAAAAAAAAGGGGGGAAAAAATTTTGGGGGAAAAAAAATTTTGGGGGGGGGGGGAAAATTTTTCCTTGGGGGGGGGAATTTGAGGGGGGAAAAAAAGGGGGGGGGGGGGGTTTTTTTTTGGGGGTTTTTGGGGGGGGGGGAAAGGGGGGGGGGGGGAAAAAAAAAAAGGGGGTTTTAAAAAAAAAGGAAAAAAAGGGGGAAAAAACCGGGGGGGGGGGTTTTTTTTTTAAAAAAATTTTTTAAAAGGGGAAAAAAATTTTTAAAAAAAATGGAAAAAAAAAAATTTAAAAAAAGGGAAGGGTCTGGTAAGTGTGTGGTGTTCTCAAAGCCCTGACAAATTATTAGAAGGATAGAGCCAAGATGGGGGAGAGGAGGAGGGAGGGAAGAAAGCGAGAAGGTGAGAGGAGGATGAGGGAGGGAGAGGAGGGACGAGAGGAGGAGGAAGAGAGAGGGAAGGAGAAATGGGGAAGGGGAGTGGGGAGGAAAGTGTGACGAAAGAGGTGGAGAGGGAGGGAAGGAGATATGCCTCACGAGGGAAAGGGGAGGAGAAGAGAGAGAGAGATGGGGAGGTGAGTGGTCATGACGAAGGTTTGTTGACGAGGAGGTGGAGGAGGATACTTGAAGGGGGTGACAAAGGGAGGGACGAGAGGTGGAGAGGGGGAGGATGTAGGAGGGAGGAGGAGGAGGGACGAGAGAGATGAAGGGAGGATGGGGAGGGAGGAGTGGGAGGTGATTATGACAAGGAGGTGGAGGGACAGATGAGGATGGAGGAAGGGAGGGATGAGAGGACTGGGAAGGTGTTGGAAGGTGGAGGAGAGGAGATGGGGGGGGACGAGGAGACACGAGAGGTGGAGGGAGGAGGGTGTGACAAGGCTGGGACGAGGGAGGTGGAGGGACGAGTTAGTTGATGAGGGAGAAATGGAGGGAGAGTGGAGTGGGAGGGTGTGACAATGGTGCAAGGAGGGGGAGGTTTCATGGCTGAGGTGGGAGGAGGAGGAGTGGTTGGTGTGGAGTGGGGGCTGTCGGGGGGTGAGGGGGAGAAGCAGAGGAGAGATGGTCAAGGAGTGGAGGAGGGGGAGGGTTGTTACAGGGAAGAGGGTTCGGGAAGAGGGGGAAGTGGGTAGTGTGAGAGTGGAGAGAGAAGGAAGGTGGGGTGAGGCGTAAAGAAGGAGAGAGCAGAGAGAGAGGTAAGGGAGGGAAAGTGGAGGGAGACGGTGAAGGAGAGGGATTGCGACGAGGGAGTTGGAGAAATGGAGAAAGAAGGAGTGGGGGTGTGACGGGGGGAGAGCGAGTGGAGAGTTGGAGAGTGCTGCTGAAAGACGGGGAGTAGTTGGTGTTTGGAAGAGGGTAGGGGGAGGAGAGGGAAGAGGGGAAAATGAAGAGGGGAGATACAGGTAAAGGGGAGATAAATGTACGCATGTATGGCTGCGAAGATGGGAAGAATGAGGGTAATGAGACAAGAAAGAGATAAAGAGAAGAACTAGAGATGCGAAATGAGGAAAAGGAAAAGAAAAGTCAACTCGAAATGTGTAATGATAAAAATGGAAAAGAAAGAAGACATTAAATGAACAGAAAGAGGGGGGGGAGGGGGAGGGGGAAGGGGAGGCTAGAAATTGGGGAGCCAGCTGGTGAAGGAGGGGGAGGGAGGAGGAGAAGGGGAGGCTAGAAATTGCAGGAAGCTCTGTGAGGAGGGAGGGGGTGGGGAAGCTAGGGAATTGGCTGGGAAGTGCTGGGCTGGCTGGTAGGAGGGGGAGGGAGGGGAGGGGAGGCTAGAAAGTTGGGCCAGCAAGCTCGTAGCTGGGGGAGGGAAGGAGGGAGTGAAGGGAGAGAGAGCTTCAGAAAATTGTAGGAGAGCTCGCCGGAGGAGGAAGGGGGTGGGGGGAGGCTAGAAATTGGGGGGAAGATTGCAGTAGGAGGGGGGAGGGGGAGAGGGAAAAGGGGAAGTGGTAGGAAATTGGGGCAGCTCGTAGGAGGGGGAGGAGGAGAAGGGGAGGCTAGAAATTGGGGGAAGTTGGTAGGAGGGGGGAGGGGGAGGGGAAGGGGAGGCTAGGAAATTGTGGGAAGCTGGTAGGAGGGGAAAGGGGGGAGGTGGAGGGGGAGGAGAAGGGGAGGCTAGAAATTGGGGGAGCAGCTGGTAGGAGGGGGGAGGGGAGGGGAAGGGGAGGCTAGAAATTGGGGGGCTGCTGGTAGGAGGGGGAAGGGGGGGAAGGGGAGGCTAGAAATTGGGGGGCAGGGTGGGGGGGGCTTAGGAGCGGATGTCTCGTGGGCATTGAAGACACAAAGGCACAGGCACGCTCAGGCATAGTGCCATTTCGGTGCCTGGAGGCGGTGGAGAATATGGGCACTGGGTTGTCAGCGCTTTCCCGCAATTTCCCCTGACTTATTTTTTTCTCTTCTTTTCCTCATATTTATTGTCTTTTTCATCTAGTTCCCTTTTTTTCTCTCACTCGCTTTTGTGCTTTATTTTTCTTACCACCCTTTGTTAGCAATTTTTTTCTCCTTGTTCTGTTTTCTTGTCTTTTTAGCTAGTTCCTTTTTCGTTATCACTCCTTTTGTTTTAGCTTTGTTGGCGAATCTTTTGTTCAATTTTCTCACCTCTTTCTTTATCTTCTGTTACCTGTATCCCGTGTTTGTTTTTGTTTTTCATGTTCAAAATTCTTTCCAACTTTTTTCCGTTTTTTTTTTTTTTTCAAATATCTTTTCTCTCTCTGCTCTCCCTCAGATTTCATCTCCTTTTTTGCATTCTCTTCCTTTTTCCTTTATTCATTCGATTACTTTCCCTCGTAATTTCCCCTACTCTCTCTCTCTCTCTCTCTCTCTCTCTCTCTCTCTCTCTCTCTCTCTCTCTCTCTCTCTCTCTCTCTCTCTCTCTCTCTTTCTCTCTCTCTCTCTCTCTCTCTCTATCTATCTATCTATCTTTCTCTTTCTCTCTCCCTCCCTCCGTCCCTCCCCCCCCCTCTCTCTCTCCTTCTCTCTTTCTCTCTCATTTCACTTAATCATTCACTCTCTCCTCTCCTCTTCCAATCTCCATGGAAACCTGATTTTTATTGATCTGCTACAATTAGTATTTTATTTTTTGCTACAATTAGTAAACTCATCTTCCTCTCCTCTCCCTCTTCTAGTTCTCATCTTTGTCTAATATTTCTCTTTTCTACGTCATGATGGCTCTGTTATTGTTGTCAGTGCCTGTCAATTAATAAAATCATCATATATTACAGAGAATTCGAGATATCTTTTCGATAATCGTTGCAGACTGACAGACTGAGTATGATATAAAAGACCAATTTTCTCTCATTATGGTCTATAAAATTTATACGAAGGGAATTAGGAAGAAATCTTTCAGTCTTATAACATCCACATTCCGTTTCATCTGAATAGTTTACTTTGGAAAAATAAACAATTAAGAAAAAAACGAAAATTGGCTATAATGTTGTTGTTGTCTTTTGTTGCTGTTGTTTTTGGAGGGTACATTGGTTATAATGTTGTTGTTGTTGTTTTTTGGGGGGATACATTGGCTATAATGTTGTTGTTTTTTCTTTTCTTTTTTTTGGGGGGGAGGGGTACGTTGGCTATAATGTTGTTGTTGTTGTTGTTGTAGTTATTGTTTGGAGGAAGGAAATTGAAAAAAACAACATCAAAACAGACTAAATTTCCGTTTTCTATTTATAGCAGACTTTCCTTTTAGGTACGAAAGGGAAATAATGCCTTGTTTTTCATTTTGTCTAATCACGTTCATGTTATACATTAAATCATATGCTTTCAATATCCCTTTTGTTATTGTCTTGTTAATATACATGTGTGTGTGTGTGTGTGTGTGTGTGTGTGTGTGTGTGTGTGTGTGTGTGTGTGTGTGTGTGTGTGTGTGTGTGTGTGTGTGCGTGCGTGCGTGCGTGCGTGCGTGCATGCATTGCACATGCTTGCGTGCATTACCTGCAATGTGTGTGTGTGTGTACATGTGTGTGTGTGTGTGTGTGTGTGTGTGTGTGTGTGTGTGTGTGTGTGTGTGTGTGTGCTGTGTGTGTGTGTGTGTGTGTTGTGTGCGTGCGTGCGTTTGCATACGTACGTGCGTGCGTGTCATGTCATGTGTGTGTGTGTGGCATGTGTGTGTGTGTGTGTGTGTGTACACACATGTGTGTGTGTGTGTGTGTGTGTGTGTGTGTGTGTGTGTGTGTGTGTGTGTGTGTGTGTATAGATTAGAGAGAGAGAGAGAGAGAGAGAGAGAGAGAAAGAGAGAAAGAGAGAGAGAGAGAGAGAGAGAGAGAGAGAGAGAGAGATTATATACCTTATATATCCCTTTTGATATTCTCGATTTTCTTTCTAGGAGGGGTGGGGTAGGGGGGTAGGGGGAGGGATAAGCTTGAATAGCACATTCTTTCCTCCGAAAATAACACCACTAACGACCTGACCTTAAAGCTTAGTTCGGGAAGTTAAGCGTCCGATAAGAATGCAATTTTTCGCTTAGCCGTATTTATGGCTTAAACTTCCAAGCTCTAAACCGAACATATTGTGGCGGGTTAGAAAATTAATGAGAAATCCTTGAGCTTTAGGATAATATTGGGATGTTATGGAGATCAAGCAGCACCGCCCACTGTTTGCTTGGCGTTCCTGTCTTTATTACAGCGCATAATCGCGTAAGTTTGTTTAAACATATATATACATATATACATGTATGTAATTATAAATATATGTGTGTGTGTGTGTGTGTGTGTATGCTGTGTGTGTGTGTGTGTATGTGTGTGTGTGTGTGTGTGTGTGTGTGTGTGTGTGTGTGTGTGTGTGTGTGTGTGTGTGTGTGTGTAAGTGCGTGTGCTTGTGCGTGTGTGTGTGTGTCTGTGTGTGTCTGTATAGTTTTTGCTCACAGTGAGATAGATAGAAAAAAAGATGGACAGATAAAATAATGGATAACCCTACCAATAAAGAAAGTAATACGTCTGCGTTTATAAATGAAAGACAGCAAAAAAATCAAGATAAAAAAACACCAAATATTTCCCTCTTCTGCAATTACACAACGTCGAGGGGAAACAAATCTATTTTCTTCCCTTTCTTTTATTCTTTCCTTTTATTTTTTCCCTTGAAGACGGCAGGGGGGGGGAGATCTGGCAGGTGGGGACAAGGTAGGAAGGACACAAAGGAGAGGAGGAGGGGAGGGACAGTAGGGGGACAAGGTCAGGAGGGTGAAGGGGGGGAGGAAAGAGGTGGGTAAGGTCAGGAGAGGGGTGGGAGGGGAGGGATTCAGGAGAGAGGTGGAGGAGGAGAGGGTCAGGGAGGGGTGAGAAAGGGGGGAGGGGTCAGCGAGGAGAGGAGGTGAAAGTGGAAGGATAAAGGAGCAGGATGGGAAGAGGAGCAAGCCAAGTGGGACGTTTAGAAGCCATTGTTGCGTTCATCCTACACACCCCTCCCCCCTTCCACCTGCCACTCACCCACCCATCCGCCCCCACTTCCCCCGTCCATCGTCCTTTCTCCCTTTCCCTCTAACCTCCTTTCTCCTCCCTATTCCCAGTCTCTCTCTCTTTCTCTCCCTTATTCAACATTCCTTTTCCTTCCTTTCCTTTCCTTCCTCCCCCACCCTCTCCCCCACTCGCCATTCCACCCTCTCCTTTCCTTCTGTCCACCCCTCTCCTTCCCCTCCCTTTCCCCTACCTCACACTCCCCTCCCTCTCCTTCCCACTCTCCTTTACTCTCCACTCTCCTCACTTTCCCACTACCCTTTCAAGCTCTCCCCCACTCACCTTCCACCCCATGCCCTCGCCCTACCTGCCCCTTCTTCCCTCTCCCTCTTCCCTTTCCTTCACCCCCTCTCTCCCTTTCCCTCTCCCCTCCTTCAGACCACCCCTCTCCTCAACCCACTTTTCCCTCCCTTCCCCGTTCCAGAGCCACTCCTCTCCCTCATAACCACTTCCTCCCCCACTCCCCTCCCTCCTCCCCTTCCCTTCCCCCTCCCCCACTCTAACAACCTCCTCCCACATTCCCCTCCTCCTCCCCCATCCCCACACCTCCCTCCCCCACTCCCCCTCCTCCTCCCCTCACTCCCCCTCCTCCTCCCCCACTCCCCCACTCCTCCTCCCCCACTCCCCACCTCCTCCCCCACTCCCTTCCCCCTCCCCTCCTCCTCCCCCACTCACCACGGCCTCCCCCACTCCCTCCTCCTCCTCCCCACTCCCCACCTCCTCCCCCTCTCCCCTCCTCCCTCCTCCCCACTCCCACACCTTCCTTCCCCTCCCACTCCCCCTCCTCCTCCCCCTCTCCCTCCTCCTCCTCCCCCACTCTCACCGCACCTCCTCCCCCCCACTACCCTCCTCCTCCCCCCACTCCCTCCTCCCTATCCCATGCCACTCCCAAATACTTTCCCTGCCTCCACCCTCCTCCTCTCCCCCACACCCCTCCTCCCTCCCCACTCCACTCCTCCTCCTCCACTCCCCCCCACCTCCCTCACTCCCTCCCTCCTCCCACTACCCTCCTCCTCCCCCACTCCTCCCTCCTCCTCCATCCCAGTTCCCCCTCCTCCTCCCCCACTCCACCTCCTCCTCCCCACTTCCCCACCTCCTCCCCCACTCCCCTCCTCCTCCCCACTCCCTCCTCCTCCTCCCACTCCCCACTCTCCTCCTCCTGGTCATCCTCCTCCTCCCCCATCATCATCTGCGCCTCCTCATCTACCCCATCCCATCACCGTCCATCCCCCAACTCCTCCCTCCTCATCATCACATCCTATCCTCATCCCATCATCACTCCCATCATCCTCCTCCCCCACTCCTCCCCCCACTCTCCTCCCTCCACTCCCTTCACTCCCCTCATCCTCCGTCTGCATCATCCATCATACTCCTCCTCCTCCCTCTGCATCATCCATCATCCTCCCTCATCATCATCATCATCATCATCATCATCATCATCATCATTTTATCGCATCATCACATGCATCTCATCATCACATCATCAATATCTGTCATCATCATCATCTGCATATCTTTATGCATCATCATCGCATCATCATCATCTGCGTCGCATCATCACATCTATGCGCATCATATGCACGTCATCATGCATGCATCGTAAATGCATGCATCACTCATCCTTTACCCTCTCCCGCCTCCTCCCATCCCCCCCACTCCCCTCCCTC
>NC_091559.1:29445708-29448208 GCF_042767895.1 Penaeus vannamei | reverse complement strand
ACTCCGTCTCTCCCTCCCACTCCCTCTCTCCCTCCTTCTCCCCAACCCACTCAACATAACCTCCATCAAAACCTCCTTTTCTGGCAACACCAAAAAAAAAGAATAAAAAAAGAAAGAAAACAACATCTGGCAACACCTCTAGGTCACAGGAGAGACAATACCTTCTCTTAAGAACTGGGAGACGAGGCAGGGAAGGAGCAAACGTTTGTCCCGTGGCTTCATATCAAACGTTTGTCTCGTGGCTTCATATCAAACGTTTGACTCGTGGCTTCATATCAAACGTTTGTCTCGTGGCTTCATATCAAACGTTTGTCTCGTGGCTTCATATCAAACGTTTGTCTCGTGGCTTCATATCAAACGTTTGTCCCGTGGCTTCATATCAAACGTTTGTCTCGTGGCTTCATATCAAACGTTTGAGCAGAGCCATATCATCAAACGTCAATTCTTTTGTGGCTTCATATCAAACGTTTGTCTCGTGGCTTCATATCAAACGTTTGTCTCGTGGCTTCATATCAAACGTTTGTCCCGTGGCTTCATATCAAACGTTTGTCTCGTGGCTTCATATCAAACGTTTGTCTCGTGGCTTCATATCAAACGTTTGTCTCGTGGCTTCATATCAAACGTTTGTCTCGTGGCTTCATATCAAACGTTTGTCCCGTGGCTTCATATCAAACGTTTGATATGGAAGCTTTCACGCCCATGACATCTCGTGGCTTCATATCAAACGTTTGTCTCGTGGCTTCATATCAAACGTTTGTCCCGTGGCTTCATATCAAACGTTTGTCTCGTGGCTTCATATCAAACGATTGTCTCGTGGCTTCATATCAAACGTTTGTCTCGTGGCTTCATCTCAAACGTTTGTCTCGTGGCTTCATATCAAACGTTCTAAAAGTATCCAGGGTGATGTCCCCTTGGACCGGCACCGTATGGGAGAGAGAGGGAAGGAGAGGAGAGAAGAGAAAAGAGAGGGAAGAAGGGCAGAGAAGGGGAAAGAGAGGGTAAAGGCGAGGGAGAGAGGAAGAGGAGGAAGGAGTCACTATGTTTGGTAGGAATGTTAATTGACACTGACAGCGACATTATCATTGATGTTGCTATTGTCATGATATATCATCAATCATTGCTATTTATAGCAGCATCATTATCTTGTTATTGTAATCATCATTGTCAATATTGTTATCATCATCATCATCATTATTATTATTATCATTATCATTATCATTATTATCATTATCGTTATTATTATTATTATTATTATTATTATTATTATTATTATTATTATTATTATTATTATTATTATTATTATTATTATCAATCAGTATTATTAGTACAGTTATTATTATTATCGCAATTATTATAATCATCATTATCATAATCACTATCACCATCATTATCATTATCATTATTATTACTTGTATTACTATTATTATTATCCTTATTGTCACTATCATCCGTATCCTTATTACAGTTATTATTACTATTGTTATCATTTCTATTATTATCATAACTGTTATCATTATTATTATATAATGGTATCATTATTATTATATATTGTTATCATTATTATTATTATCATTATTATTATTATCATTATTATTATTATCATTATTATTATTATTATTATTATTATTATTATTATTATTATTATTATTATTATCATTATTATCATTGTTATTATTATTATTATTATCATCATTATTATTATTATTATTGTTATTATTATTATTATTATTATTATTATTATTATTATTATTATTATTATTATTATTATTATTATTATTATTATTATTATTATTATTATTATCATTATTATTATAATTATTATTATCATTATTATTATCATTATTATTATCATTATCATCATTGTTATTATTACTATGACTAATACTGCTATTATCACCACCTTCATCTCCATCATCATCATCGATGTCTTTATCACTGTAATTTTCATTATCATTATTATTCTATTATTACTATCATTATCATTACTATTATCATTATTATCATTATTGGCGTCATTGTTTTTATTACTATTATTGTTATTATTATCATTATCATTATCATTATCATCTTTATCATTATCATTATTATGATCATTACTATTATTATCCATTTTGTCATCATTATTATGATCATTACTATTATTATCCATTTTGTTATCATTATTACTTTCATTATTATTGTCGTTATCATTATTATCATTATCCTTATTATTAACAACTATTGCCGTATATTCTCCAGAAATCAATTAATATACACAATAAATATCAATAAAAATATATAATTTTAAGATTATTCTGTGCGATAAAATAAAATGAGTCATCTGTCTCCATAAAAATTCTAAACAAGATATAAATTCCGAACCTAAATGACTAAGCCCCCCTCCCCCCTCCCCCCCAAAAAAAAAAGATACTGAATATTGACAATACATAAAAAAACGACATTATCTTTTTTTCATACCTCGTACAAACGTTTTATAATTACAGAAAAAAGCAAAAAACTC
>NC_091559.1:29438208-29440708 GCF_042767895.1 Penaeus vannamei | reverse complement strand
ATAAATTCTAAAATAGATAATAAATTCTAAAATAGAAAATAAATTCTAAAATAGAAAATAAATTCTAAAATAGACAATAAATTCTAAAATAGACAATAAATTCTAAAATAGATAATAAATTCTAAAATAGATAATAAATTCTAAAATAGAAAATAAATTCTAAAATAGAAAATAAATTCTAAAATAGACAATAAATTCTAAAATAGACAATACATTCTAAAATAGATAATAAATTCTAAAATAGATAATAAATTCTAAAATAGATAATAAATTCTAAAATAGAAAATAAATTCTAAAATAGACAATAAATTCTAAAATAGACAATACATTCTAAAATAGATAATAAATTCTAAAATAGATAATAAATTCTAAAATGGATAATAAATTCTAAAATAGACAATAAATTCTAAAATAGACAATAAATTCTAAAATAGATAATAAATTCTAAAAAAGATAATACATTCTAAAACAGATAACAAATTCTAAAATAGATAATAAATTCTAAAATAGACAATAAATTCTAAAATAGATAACAAATTCTAAAATACATAATAAATTCTAAAATACATAATAAATTCTAAAAATAGATAATAAATTCTAAAGACTCTAAACGTTAAATCGAAACAGGACATTTTCCCGGAACTATTGCCAGTCGAGCTCCACCGTGCAAAAGACACCTGCGCGGCCCGGGACACCTGCACAACACCTGTTAAGCTGGACACCGTGTAAGTATGTCGATCGAGACGGTGACTCATGTGTAGCGAAGGAAGGGAAATGTGGAGAATGGTGAGGTAATGTGAGGTCGATTCAAGTTTTTTTTTTTTTTACGGTTTTCATTCTTTATGAGGGTGAGACACTGGGCTTTTTTTTTTGGGGGGGGGGATTCTTACTCTCTTTTTCTCTCTTTCTTTTTTTCTTTTTTTCTTTTCTTTTCCTCCTTCTCTTTCGCCTTTTCCTTTTCTTTTGTTTTTACTTTTTTTTTCTCTCTCTCTCTTTCTCATTCTCTTCCTCCTCCTTATCTTTCTCTTTCTTTTTCTCCTCTTCCTTCTCTCTCACTCTCCTCCTTCTCCTTATCTTTCTCTTTCTTTTTCTCATCTTCATTCTCTTTCGCCTTATCCTTTTCCTTCTCTTTCGCTTTTTCTTCTCTCTCTCTTTCTCGTTCTCCTCCTTCTCCTTATCTTTTTTTTTCTCTTTCTCTTTCTCTACCCTCTACTCTTTCATTCCCCCTTCATTTCTCTCTCTTTTTCTTTCTTAGCCCTCTCCCACTTGCTCAGTGTCGATCTTCCTCTCTCTCTCTCTCCCTTCATATTCTAGTTTCTTGTTTATTTCCCTCTCTTCTTCTCCCCCCCCCCCTCTCTCTCTCTCTCTCTCTCTCTCTCTGTCCCTCTCTTTCATCCTCCCTCTCTATCTTCCATTCTCTTCTCTCTCTCTTCCATTCTCTCTATCTCTCCTCCATTCTCTCTCTCTCTCTCCATTCTCTCTCTCTCCATTCTCTCTCTCTCTCTTCCATTTTCTCTCTTCTCTCCTTCCTTCCTCTCCTTCCCTCCTCCTCCCTCTCCCTCTCCTCTCCCTCCCTCTCCCTCTCCCTCTCCCTTCTCCCTCTCCCTCCCCCTCTCCTCTCCTCTCCTCTCCCTCCTCTCCCTCCTCCTCCTCCTCCCTCTCCTCTCCCTCCTCCTCTCCTCCCTCCCCTCCCTCCTCTCCTCCTCTCCCTCCCTCCTCCCCTCTCCTCTCCTCTCCCTCTCCCTCTCTCCTCCTCTCCCTCCCCCCTCTCCCTCTCCTTTCCTCTCCCTCCCCTCTCCTCCTCCCCTCCCTCCTCTCCCTCTCCTCTCCCTCTCCCTCCTCTCCCTCCCTCCCCCTCCCTCCTCCTCTCCCTCTCTCTCCGTCCTACTCCCTACTCCCTCCTCCCTCTCCCTCCCCCTCCCTCCTCTCCCTCTCCCTCTCCCTCTCCCTCTCCCTCTCCTCTCCTCTCCTCCTCCCTCCTCTCCCTCTCCCCTCTCCCTCCTCCCCTTCCCTCCTCCCTCTCCTCTCCCTCCTCCCTCCCTCCCCCTCCCTCTCCCTCTCCCTCTCCTCCTCTCCCTCCCTCCCTCTCCTCTCCCTCTCCCTTCCTCCCTCCCTCTCCCTCTCCCTCTCCCTACCTCTCTCCCTCTCCCCTCTCCCTCTCCCTCTCCCTCTCCCTCTCCCTCTCCCTCTCCCTCCCCCTCCCCCTCTCCCTCTCCCTCTCTCTCTCTCTCTCTCCTTCGTATTCTTACTACATCTGTCTCCATGCCAAGTCGTACTCCGCGCACCAAACACGGAGATGAAACATTTTACGAAAAAGAGAAATAACGAACAAAATCCTCGGCGAACGGACTCGTAAATTCGCAGTAGCAAGCGCCAGATGTCCTCTGATATTCATGAGCTGATGAAAGGATTAGCACCATTCAAATAAATAACTAAACAAATACGTTATTAACAAATTCAGATCATACATCATAAATAATGACATCAGAGCCAATTATCA
>NC_091559.1:29420708-29423208 GCF_042767895.1 Penaeus vannamei | reverse complement strand
AGTCCCCTCACACCCTCATCCCACACCCTCATCCTCCTCACAGCCTCACACCCTCATCCCTCACACTTACCCCCCCCACCCCCCCGCACGGCACAGATCCGACCCTGGGGAGCGAAAGCAGAGGCGGCCAATCCCCCTCACACCCTCATCCCTCACCCCCCTCACACCCTCCTCCCACCCCCTTACTCACACACCCCTCACACCCTCATCCCACCCCCTCATCCCCTGATCCTGGGCAGCGAAAGCAGAGGCGGCCAACCCCCATCACACCCTCATCCCTCACCCTCATACCCTCCTCCCATCCCCTCACCCTCACCCCCTCACACCCTGGGATCCTCACCCTCACACCCTCCTCCCACCCCTCACCCTCACCCCCTCACACCCTCCTCCCACCCTCACCCTCACCCCCCTCCCACCCTCCTCCCACCCTCACCCTCACACCCTCCTCCCACACCCTCACCCTCACCCCCTCCCACCCTCCTCCCACCCCTCACCCCCATCCCCTCGACCCTGGGGAGCGAAAGCATCGGCGGCCAGACACAAAGGCCACACCTCTCCCTGTCGCCGCCTCCGCCGCCACTACTGCCGACGCCGCTTCAAGGGTGAATGCTCCCTCGCTCTCTCTCCCTCGCTCTCTCTCCCTCGCTCTCTCTCCCTCGCTCTCTCTCTCTCGTTCTCTCTCCCTCGCTCTCTCTCCCTCGCTCTCTCTCCCTCGCTCTCTCTCCCTCGCTCTCTCTCTCTCGTTCTCTCTCCCTCGCTCTCTCTCTCTCGTTCTCTCTCCCTCGCTCTCTCTCCCTCGCTCTCTCTCCTTCTTCTCTCTTCTCTCCCTCGCTCTCTCTCTCGTTTCTCTCTCCTCGCTCTCTCTCTCTCGTTCTCTCTCCTCGCTCTCTCTTCGTCTTCCTCGCTCTCTTCTCTCTCTCTCTCGTTCTCTCTCCCTCGCTCTCTCTCCTCGCTCTCTCTCCTCGCTCTCTCTCCCTCGCTCTCTCTCTTCGTTCTCTCTCCTCTCGTTTTCTCTCGCTTTCTCTCCTCTTTCTCCTCGCTCCTTCTTCGTTCTTCTCTCCTCGCTCTCTCTCTCTCGTTCTCTCTCCTCGTCTTTCTTCCTCGCGCCTTCTCTCCTCGCTCTTCTCCCTCGCTCTTCTCCTCGCTCTTTCTCCTCTCTCTTCTCTCTCTCTCGTTCTCTCTCCCGCTCGCTCTCTCCTCGTTCTCTCTCTCGTTCTCTCTCCCTCGCTCTCTCTCCCTCGCTCTCTCTCTCTCGTTCTCTCTCCCTCGCTCTCTCTCCCTCGCTCTCTCTCCCTCGCTCTCTCTCTCTCGCTCTCTCTCCCTCGCTCTCTCTCCCTCGCTCTGGCTCACGTTCGCTCGCTCACTCGCTCGCTTCTCGTCTCCCTGTCGATGCGTCTTTTCCTTTCTTCCTTTCTTTTGGTTTTCGGTTGGTTTCTTCTTCTCCTTCGTTGGATTTTCGTGTTTTCTTCTGTTCCTGTATTCGCTAGTTCGATTCTTGTCTCCCTGTAGATGCGTCTTTTCCTTTCTTCCTTTCTTTTGTTTTTCTGTTGGTTTCTTCTTCTCCTTTGTTGGCTTTTCGTGTTTTTTTTCTGGCCCTGTATTATTTTCTTTTGTTGTGTCTTTCTGTCTTTCTTTCTCCCTTCGCTGTCTCTTCCTGGCATCCTCTCTTTAGCTGTCTTTCTCTGTCTTCCTCTCTTCTATTTTTCTGGTTCTATCTTTCTGTTTCTTTCTCTGCGTCTTTTTGGTTTTCTCCCTCTCCTTACTTTGTTACTTTTTCTGCTTTTTTCAGTGCTTCTTTTTGTCACCGTTTCTTTCGCTGTATGTCTATATAATTGTCTCTCTTATATATCTCTTCTTTATCATTTTACCCCTCTGATTCTCTTCTCTGTATTAGTTCTATCTTTCTTCCGTTTTTTTTATTATTATTATTCTCCGTTTTTCAATGTCTTATAATTTCATTTCTTCTTCCTATACTCGCACTTTACTTTCCATATCCTTCGCCAACGATCATCTTTTGTTTTTCTTATGATTTCTCTTATCTTTTCCCTCTTCGCTGTCTTCTTTACCTTTTATTTTCTCCCTCATTATTTACGTTAATCTATATTCTACTTTTTATCTTCTCTTTCGTCTTTAGCCATCTTCCTTTTACATATCTTTATTCCTTTGTTTTTCCTCATTGTTTTACCTCATTCATCATCATTCATCAACGGCTCGTTAAGTATCATTTATTTCCCTTTCCTTTCATCCAGTATATTATTCATCATCATTACTGTTAGTTTTTGTCACTATTATAAGTAGTATTAGCACCCTTATCCCCCTCACCCCCTCTCCCCCCTTACACCCTCACACCCTCACGCCCTCACGCCCTCACACCCTCACGCCCTCACACCCTCACGCCCTCACGCCCTCACACCCTCACACCCTCACGCCCTCACCCCCTCACGCCCTCACGCCCTCACGCACACACGCCCTCACGCCCTCACTCCCTCACACCCTCACG
>NC_091559.1:29385708-29388208 GCF_042767895.1 Penaeus vannamei | reverse complement strand
TGGTGTGGTTGTCGCCTTGATCGGTTTTATTAGGAGGGAATGTGTCTCGTTTTGCATGTGTGGGGGGGGCGGGGGGGGGGGGGGGGGTACATGTCTCTTCTGTGGGCTCAGGTGGAGGGTTGTGAGTGAGGCCAAGTGAGGTCCAATTTGTAAGCTGAGGCACTTCGGGGGAGGGTGGAGGGGGTGGGGGTTATTAATTGTATGCACGTGGTAGGAGATGCATATAGATATGCAAATACTTCTGCACACATACGAACGCACTAAACCCTATTCAGTGCACGCTATACCCTATTACACACTGCACACACACACACACACACACACACACACACACACACACACACACACACACACACACACACACACACACACACACACACACACGCACGCACGCACGCACGCACACACACATACACACACTCACACACACACACACATGTACACGTAGACGTACACACACACAAACACAAATACACACACACACACACACACACACACACACACACACACACACACACACACACGCACACACACACACACACACACACACTACCACCGCCTCACGATGCCCTTTGAATATTATATAAAGAGCATCTCCAGGAATTCTTCAAGAACATAAAAAAATATGCGCGGACTTACCCTTAGAGCGGTGAGCTGCAGGCCGCTCCTAATCAAATATGAATGATGTTCTGTTTGTTCTCACTTACACGAGTCAAAAAGGCTGTGTTCTGTCTCTGCGTTCAATAACACTGGGCTTTCTTACGCGCGCTCACAATGGTACAACTTTTTTTCTCTCTCTCATTTTTGTTTCGATGAATGTCGACCTCTCTCTTCCTCCTTGTCCTTGGCCAAACCACACACGGGATTCACATCACTAGTCAAAAATTGGGAAAGGGGGGGAGGGGGGAGGGGGCAGGAAGAGATCAAAATGCGATTCTTCCTTTCAAGTCAAAATGGTCAACCAGGAAGAGGGACATCAGAAAAAAAATGACGATCTTCACTAGGGGAAAAAGGGTGAAAACGATCTTCACTGTATTTCAGGAAAGCAGCAGGCCGTGTGTTTACCCTTGCAAGAGAGCCAGTCAGCTGCCTCGCTCAACGCAGCTCACGGAAAAGGGTCTAAGTTCACGCAACCATCACTCAACGATACCTCTAGTTACAAAAAAATATATGTATGGACACTCACATTTTCTATATATAAAAAGAACGAGAGAAAAGTAATCTGTATGTAACTTTCAAAAACAGGGCTATGGATATATCTAACTGCACATTCCAACTAACGATCGGTAGAAGGAAAACATCGGAAAAAGTCGAGGAATAAATACAAAAAAGAACTCCATCAACATTGCAATCTGATGGTACAATGGGAAAAATACTATATAAATAGATATGATGAAGAAGTATTTAAAAAAGGAGATAGTGCGAGTAATACCGTGGAAGAGCGAGCAGCTAGCGGGGCAGGCACACGTGCACCCACCTCCACCGCTCAACACACACTGAGCTCGCACCGCCAAGGCCACAAGGGTGACGGGAAGGTACTGTGTGTGTGTGCGTGTGTGCACTGTGTTAATAACCGCCTACCCAATGCCTTTTATAATCCTGCTACTTGTACTACAACACGCCATGGGTTGTGCAAATATTATGCGATTGGTTTGGGCTTGTTTTAATGCTTCGTAAGATGGACGGTGATAATGATGACAATATAATAATAACGAGAGTTTCAGTTCCGTGGCCTGACTTGACTCGACATTGATTTATGAAAGTTTTGCGCCACTCCGCTAGAAAAAAAAAACTATTTTTTTTCTACTTTCTTCAAGAGAGACTGCGTGGCCCGCGATTCTCTTAAAGATTGATTTGCTATGAAGGGAAAATTACTGTTATTATCAGCACCTTTTCCTTTTTCATTTAGACGGGTTACGAATATATCCTAAGGTCATAGGACTTTATGAAAAACGGAAAAGTCTAGGTTGTAGGTAAAGGAGTTCTGAACATGATGATAACAAAGAGAAATGTAAATATAATAAAGTAACACTGATTAAAAGAAAAAAAAAAGTAGACGATACGGAATTACGAAAAAAAACGTAATATCCTTTTCAAAACGGGAGAGTCGACCCTTCTATATAAAGGAACGAGAGAATAATAACGATGAATAATGATCACGAAGGGGTTTTAAAAAAAAAATAGGCGAAAATGAAAACCTGCGATCAGTTACGCAATGGGACGGAAGGCCAAGCCGCGCATTTTTATTTATTCGTGTGTCTCGACCGGAAGTCATTTTTGCTTTCCTCGTCGGTTCTTTCGCCGGAACTTTAATTTTTGGTCGCGTTTTTTTTTTTTTTTTTTTTTTAATTCTGATTATACACGTGAAAAAAGGGAGGTTGGAGAGAGTGATTAAGCAAAATGCAAAGCAGATTTTAAGAATGATAAGAAATACGTATATGTGTGTGTGTGTGTGTGTGTGTGTGTGTGTGTGTGTGTGTGTGTGTGTATATATATGTGT
>NC_091559.1:29350708-29353208 GCF_042767895.1 Penaeus vannamei | reverse complement strand
GCTTATTAGCCCGTATTAGTGTAGTGTGTATCTGTATTTACCATTACATGTGTTCCTATATTCTGTGTGTATTTTTGCCTTTCTATTACTATATTCTCACATCCGTTATGCAAACTTATAAATTTTCCTATATGTTATTGTAACTATGCTTGTCTTTCTCTATCATTTACTTATACACTCACATTCATAAAGTATATCTATACATTTCTCTATATGTTTGCATACTTGTGTTCCTTTTTTCCCACTTTCAATTAATGTATACTCACATTCGCAAAGCATACCTATATTCCAACATGTTCTGCCTACCTGGCCTCACTTTTGTCTCTCATTTAATACATACTCATTTCCATACATTTCCATACATCTCCCTACACGTTTTGTATACCTGTGTTCATTTTTTTGCCTCTCATTGAATACATATGCATACCTATACTCAGTTTTGCCTCTCAATTGATATACACTCATATCCTCAAAACATTTCCATACATTTTCCTACACGCTTTATATAGCTGTGCTCATTTTTTTTTTGTTTGTTTGTTTGCCTCTCACTGAATACATATGCAAACCTATACTCATTTCTGCTTCACTGAATACATATGCAAACCTATACACAGTTTTGCCTCTCAATTAATATACACTCAAATATACACTCATCCGCCATGCATACCTGTACACTACCCTGTACCCTGCCTGCATGCGCATACCCACACATCCATCCATGCACGTATTTGCAAAGTCGTTTACCTGTGTATATGACCGGACATACCTGTTTGTTCGTTATGGTGTGAGGATCGTGTGGGATCAAGAGCGCTGTTGCATAATCCCTTTTGCAAAATCCTGTTGCAAAGTCCCGTTGTCGATCAAGGTCAAAGGTCAAATCCAGAGAGGTCGATGGTAATCAATTTTCGGTTCGTTTGGCTCGCTCTCGTTGGGTCTCGCTTTTGTTATTGTTAGGCCTCGTTTGTTTGTTTGTTTGTTTGGTGTTACATTGTTTTTTGCTTTTTTTTTTGTTTTTTTTTTTAGCTTGTTTTATGTTTGTTTTTGGTCTGGTTTTGTTTGCTTTTAGTTTTTGTGTGTCTTTCTCCCTTTTTATTCATTTTCCATTGTTTATATTTGTTATGTTGATGAAGATGATAATGATAGTGGTAGTAATATGATCGTGATAATGATGATAATAACAATAATAGAAATAATAATAAGGATGATTATGAAATGATGATCATGATAATGATAGTAATGATAATGGTAATGATAATAATTACAATGATAATGATAATACTAATACTAATACTAATACTACTGATAATGATAATAATGATAATTACAATGATAATAGTAACAATAAAATCAAGAATAATATTGATAATAGTAATGATAATGAAAATAACACAGACAGCAACAACAATAATAAAACAATAACATCGATGGTTGCTATAATGATAATAATGATAACGATAGTGATAAAGATAAACATAATGATAGGGATAACAATAATGATATTAATAATGATTATAATGTTACAGTCAAAATATTTTTTTTTATTATTATCATCATCATTATTATTATTATCATTATTATTATTATTATTATTATTATTATTATTATTATTATTATTATTATTATTATCATTATTATCATTATCATTATTATTATCATCATTATTATTATCATTATTATTATTATTATTATTATCATTATTATTGTTATTATTATTATTGTTATTATCATCATGAATATCATTATCATTTTCATCCTTATCATTACTATTATTATCATAATAATAATTAGCATTAGCATTATGTCATTATATTTTAATGAAAATGATGACGGTAATTGTAATGAAAAAAAAAATAATAATAATAATGATGATAATAATAACAATGACAATGATGATTATTACATGGATGGCAATGATAATATAATGTTATTATAGAATTATAATAACAATAATGATAATGATGATCTTTATTATTGTCATCATTATCTTTATTATTATCAATATAGTTATTATTATCATTACCATCGTTATTATTATTATTATCATTTTCATCATTATTATTACTATTATTATTATCATTATTATTATTATTATTATTATTATTATTATTATTATTATTATTATTATTATTATTATTATTATTATTATTATTAGTACTACTACTACTACTACTACTATTATTATTATTGTTATGATATTATAGTGATAATAATAATATCATGATTATTATTATCAATATCACTATCGTTATCATCGTTATTATCGTTATCATTATTATCATTATTATTTTTGCTAAAGTTATTGTTATTATCATTATCATTGTTATTATTATCATTATTATTATTATCATTGTTCTTATTGTTTTATTTATATGACGATAATAATGGTAATGATGATAATAAGATAATGATGATAATATTGATAGTAGTAGTAATAATAATGATAATAGTAATAATAATAATAATAACAAAAATGATAATAAGATTATAATAGTAATAATGA
>NC_091559.1:29345708-29348208 GCF_042767895.1 Penaeus vannamei | reverse complement strand
ATTTTCCTTCCCAGTGTTATTGTTTTCCTACCTCAGTTTAGTTTTATTGTCGCTTTCATCTCAAGTGCAGTGTAATTAGCCCTCCTTTGGTGCTTATTCTCATCCCAGCTGTTATATCTTCCTCATGTTCTGTCTTGAGGCCGTCTTCCAAGCTCAGATCTTGCTCCACATCCACCTTTGTCATTATCTTCAACACCTTACAGATAGCTCAACCGACACTCAACCTCGATACTATCTTGTCTTGCAACTCGATCTTGCCATCCTCCCCAACTATTGCAACTGACCGGAAACTGGCCGCATTTCCCGTGCTTGCAAGAAACCCAACTTTTGACCGCTTCCCTCCCCCCCCCTCCCTCTTACCTTTTCCCCTCCCCCCCCCTCCCTTCTCCTCCCCCCCACCCCCCCCCACCCCTGCCTGCAGCGAGCGAACCGCGACAGGGGAAGGAGGGAGGGAGGAGGATCGCTCAGGTAAACAGCCTGTATAGAGGGCAATGCGTCTAGACTCGCTGGTGACTCCGGGTAACAGCCTCCCCGAGTTATGAATCTAAAAGCATGGTTTACTTTCCCTTTTTTCTCTCTTTTCCACTTTTCTTTTCTGTTTTTACTTTCTCTTTGTAAAGAGAGTGGTGGGAAGAGGGCTTAAGGAACCAGGGAGGGAAAGGGAGAGAGGGAGGATAGTGAGGGAGGGTTAGGGAAGACATACAAAGAGAGGGGGGGGGGAGTGGGGAAACTGGTACAAGAGGTTTACCAGTTTTTTTTTCAGTTTACCGGTTAATGTGCTTCTTTCTGTGAAATTAAATATTCTAATGGTATTTCCTCCGTCTCCGAGAAAAGAGATAAGTGGAACAAAAACACAAAATATATCAATTACAAAAGAGAGATAGAGAGGGAGAGAGAAGGTGGGGATACAGCGAGCGACCGATATATATATATATATATATATATATATATATATATATATATATATATATATATATATATATATATATATATATATATATATAAATATATATATATATATATATATATATATACATATATATATATATATATATATATATATATATATATATATATATATATATATATATATATAGAGAGAGAGAGAGAGAGAGAGAGAGAGAGAGAGAGCGAGAGAGAGAGAGAGAGAGAGACAGACAGACAGACATACAGACAGACAAAAAGACACAGGGAAAATGGAAGGAGGAAATGAAAGAGCGAAAAAGGAGAGTGTGCGAAGAAAAAATACAAAGATTACAAACACAACAATCTAAAAGAAAAAAAACGACCCCCTTCCCCTTTCCTCCCTTCCTCCCCCATTCTCCTCCTCCCTTCCTCCCCACCTCCCTCCCTTCCCCACCTCCCTCCCTTCCCCACCTCCCTCCCTTCCCCACCTCCCTCCCTTCCCCACCTCCCTCCCTTCCCCACCTCCCTCCCTTCCCCACCTCCCTCCCTCTCCCCCCACCACCACCACACTCACTCACTCACCGAAAGGCACAAACCGAGACAGATGAACCACAAACAACACGGGTCTGAATTCCCACCGGCAGACACACCTGCATCTCCCTGGGCCGTGGCGTGGATTCTCAGGCGCCTTTGCCCTCGGGGGTTCTTGCCTCATGCTCTCCTCTTGTGGGTGAGTGAGGTCTTCTGCTCGCTCCTCTGTATTTCTCTGTCTGTGTAGTTTTTTGTTTGTCTGTTTGTATCTCTCTCTGTGTCTCTTTTTTCTCTCTTTATCTGTCTCTTTCCAACTCTCTCTCTCCCTCTTTCTATCTATCTCCCTCTCTTTCTCTCTATTCTCTCTCTGTATCTCTCTCTCTCTCTCTCTCTCTCTCTCTCTTTATCTCTCTTCTCTCTCTCTCTCTCTCTCTCTCTCTCTCTCTCTCTCTCTCATCTATCTATCCCCCTCTCTTTCTCTATCTTTCTCTCTCTATCTTTCTCTCTCTCTCTCTCGCTCTCTCTCTCTCTCTCTATCTTTCTCTCTCTCTCGCTTTCTCTCTCTCTCTCTCCTTCTCTCTCTCTCTCTCTCGCTTCCTCTCTCTCTTTCTCTCTCGCTTTCGTGCTCTCTCTCTTCTCTCTCTCTCTGCTTTCTCTCTCTCTATCTATCTGTTCTGTCTCATATCAGTTCTTCTTCTTCAGTTTCCTCCTCTTCCTTCCCCCTCTTGTTCTTCTTCTTTCTCGTCCTCCTCTTTATTTTTCTTCTCCCTACCTTCTTGCCACTTCTTTCTCTACCAGCTCCTCCCTCTTATCTCTTCTCTTCCTTCTCTTTCTATCCCCATTCCTCCATCTCGTCCCATTTCTCCTCCTTCCCTTCCTCCTCTTCTTTTATCTCTCTCTTTCTTACGTCTTCCACTCCTATTACAATCCCTGTTTTAGTTTATCACCCTAAGACATTTAAAGAGATGACAATAATTATGAAGACACTGTACAACGAGATAATTGCCAAAGTGTTATTATAACCTCATTTCTCATGTTATAAGATAAGATCTTATTAAGCGCA
>NC_091559.1:29338208-29340708 GCF_042767895.1 Penaeus vannamei | reverse complement strand
GCACAGGCGCAAATAGGTATGCATTTCAGACACATCCACTCATTAGCATACAAGCACTCATGCAAGCGCCATCTTTTCTCTTCAAATTGCAGTTCCTTTCCACTCTCCCTCAGTCACCATCCCTGTCACTGTATTCTCACTATCCAAACACTCACTATTAGTCACTATCCTCCTCACTGTACATACACACTTTCACTATCCCTGTCACTGTATTCTCACTATCCAAACACACTATTAGTCACTATCCTCCTCACTATATATACATACTTTCACTATCCCTGTCACTGTATTCTCACTATCCAAACACTCACTATTAGTCACTATCCTCCTCACTATATATACATACTTTCACTATCCCTGTCACTGTATTCTCACTATCCAAACACACTATTAGTCACTATCCTCCTCACTGTATATACACACTTTCACTATCCCTGTCACTGTATTCTCACTATCCAAACACACTATCAGTCACTATCCTCCTCACTATATATACATACTTTCACTATCCCTGTCACTGTATTCTCACTATCCAAACACTCACTATTAGTCACTATCCTCCTCACTATATATACATACTTTCACTATCCCTGTCACTGTATTCTCACTATCCAAACACGCTATTAGTCACTATCATCCTCACTGTATATACACACTTTCACTATCCCTGTCACTGTATTCTCACTATCCAAACACACTATTAGTCACTATCATCCTCACTGTATATACACACTTTCACTATCCCTGTCACTGTATTCTCACTATCCAAACACACTATTAGTCACTATAATCCTCACTGTATATACACACTTTCACTATCCCTGTCACTGTATTCTCACTATCCAAACACACTATTCGTCACTATCATCATTGCTCACTATGTTGCTGTCATTCTCTTCACACATATGCCTAATCACCATCCCATCCCACTGTCATCTTCTTGCTACTTTACAATCACTATCCTCATTAATCTTCTCTCTAGACTATTCTAAGGCTCACTATTACTCGCTATCATTCGCTTTCCTCGTAGACCCAACCACCATCCCAGCCCACCATCAACCTCATCTTGATTTACAATCACTATCTTCACTAAAGTCTTGGGCTTTCTCTCTCTCTCTCTCTCTCTCTCTCTCTCTCTCTGTCTCTCTCTCTCTCTCTCTCTCTCTCTCTCTCTCTCTCTCTCTCTCTCCCTCTCTCTCTCTCTCTCTCTCTCTCTCTCCCTCCCTCTCTCCCTCCTCCTCTCTCCCCTCCCTCCCTCCTCCCTCCCTCCCCCTCGCTCTCTCTCTCTCTCTCTCTCTCTCTCTCTCTCTCTCTCTCTCTCTCTCTCTCTCTCTCTCTCTCTCTCTCTTTCTTTCTTTCTCTCCCTCTCTCTTTCTCACTCGCACTCATTCTCAGTCTCACTCTTAATCTCAATCTCTCTCTCTCTCTCTCTCTCTCTCTCTCTCTCTCTATCTATCTATCTATCTATCTATCTATCTATCTATCTATCTATCTACCTATCTATACTATCATTCACCGTCACTCACTTTACTCATAGACGCGTACTACACACTACACCCTGGTCTTCTAGGATAACATATGAAACAGCTGTATTGCGCGGACTTCTCCTCCCTTGTGCAACACTTGTGCTGGGAAGAGGGAGTGAGAGTGAGGGAGGAGGGAGAAGGATGGGGTGGTAGGGGAGAGGGCGGGATTGGTGGAGGAGAGGAAGGGAGATGGAGGGAGAGGAAGGAAAAGTGGTTTAAGAGGAGGAATGGGAGGGTTTAAAGGGAGATGGAGGGGGAGGGAAGGAAAGGGGTATAAGAGGGGGAATGGGAGGGTTTAAAGGGAGAGGGGAGGAGAAAGAGAGGAAAGGTTTAAAGGGAGAGGGGTGGAAGGAAGGAAGGGGGAAAAGTAGGATTGTAATAAAGGAGAGACAGGAAGGGAGGAGTGAGTGAGGAAGAGTGAGAGAGAAAGAGAGAGAGAAGGGAGGAGTGAGTGAGGAAGAGTGAGAGAGAAAGAGAGGGAGAGGGTGATCATGAGAGAAGCATGGACAGAGGAAATAAGAAATGGAAGAAAAGAGAGAGAGGAGAAGGCGAGAGATAAAGGTTGAGAGTGATGGAGGATTAGGTGAAAGTGAGAGAGAATTGGAGAAAAAAAGAAAAGAAGAGAAGGAGAGCGAAACAAGTGGACGAAAAGTAAATGGAAAAGGGAGAGAGAGAGATGGAAAACAAGAAGATAAGAACCCCAGACCGGATCCGAACTGACTTTAAAGCCGTTCACCAAGGCATTCCAGCCAGGTCAGGGGTCAGCTGGGGTCAGAGGTCGTCGAGCATCAGTTGGAATAGAACGGGTAAGAAGAGAGAGAGCGACGAAGAGAAGAATTGGAGATGAAATAATAATGGATTCTGTTCGGCAGTGTGATGAGGGCAGAATCCGATTTTTTTTCATTTTTACAGAGACTAAAGTCACGTGATTGTTAGTAGTGTGAATTAAAAAGAGAGAAATGGGGAGAGAAGAG
>NC_091559.1:29300020-29310020 GCF_042767895.1 Penaeus vannamei | reverse complement strand
TGTTATGTTTAAAATTATTGACATTTCATTATTATTATTATCAATATTACTATTAATATTATTGTTGTTGTTATCATTGTTATCAATATCATTATTATTGTTGCTGTTATCATTGTTATCAATATAATTATTATTATCATTATCATTATCAATATTTTTATCATCATTACTATTACCATTATTATCCTTATCAATATCTTCGTTATCGTTATTTCTATTATCATAGTTATTATCATGCCGGTTATTATCGTCGTTGTCGCCATTAATATTATCATTATAACCATGGACGTTATCATCATTACTGTCATAATCATTATCATTACTACCTTTTTCGTTCTCCTTATTAGTGTTACCATTGCTACATTGTTACTAGAGCTATTATCCTTAAAATCATTCCACTTTTAAGCATTATTCTGGTTATCAATATCACCATAATCATTATCGTTATCATTAGCTTTTGGAAACGAATATCTGTAATAATAATAATGATAATAATAATAATAATAATAATAATAATAATAATAATAATAATAATAATAATAATAATAATAATAATAATAACAATAACAATAACAATAATAATAATAATAATAATAATAATAATAATAATAATAATAATAATAATAATAATATGTAATAAGTTACGCTTACCGAAGTTCCTCTGTTTACGCTATAGAAGAAAACGGGAAACTTGTGTGACGCGGCGATGTAAACACGGTGTGAATTTTAACCAACTATCTGAGGTGTTTAGCTCTCTGTGTTCAATATGACCCACGTGTGATTCGAGGAACATTCACTTTTTAAAAATGAGGTATGTTTTTTTATCGTATTGTATAAGATGTATGTGAATAGATTATTAGAGCGTGTTTGTCGTGTCCGAAGATGGTGTATTCTGAACTCTGCTCTGTTATTAGATTGTTGTCGACAAAAACATTTTGTCTTACAGCTGTAAACCCGTTGTGTGAGACTTTAAAATGCCGAATGACAGATTTTTGGTATACCACATTAGACAGCAGAGAAGAAGTGATGTTACTAGTAGAAATGTTCGGACGTACTGTGTATGGTAATTTTTTGGGCCGAGGTTACGCGTACCGCAGCCGTATCTGAATTCTCGCAGCTAAGCAAACAGTGCACATATGAATATGCACATATTAATGTCATTCCCAGGTAATGGGTACGAACCTAACCTACCCTATTCTACCCTAACCTAACCTAATTGTTGGTGGTATCATTCTCTGGTATCATTGGAAAATAACGTTCACAAAAAATCTATCAAATAAACCTTCCAGCCTTGAAGATATTTAACTTATGGTCATTTTTTATTTGATAAACTTCTATCGCAAATGAATAATAACGAAGCTATTTAATTATCAGAATAATTTAGAATACTATGAAATGGAGGTTGATTCACACGATCGCTGAGGAAATACTGACTAAATTCTCCTCTGCGCATGCGCGGTCTTTCGTACCCGAGCTATTCCTGTTATCTCACTTGTGACGTCACGGCCAGTGTCACGATTTCATTGGCCAAATGTTTGGCGGTTAATTCAATAGCCAATAGGGAAACAAGGCACGAGGCAACAACCAATTATTGAACATTAGCTAAAATAGAAGCATTGAAATTCAATTTTCAAATTAGTTTCGCCATGGTCTCCGTCTGTGCTAGGTGTCGAATCAAACCATATAAAGTCATAAAAATCATTTTGAAGACGACTAGGCTAAATTATGCCGTACCATTAGGCACATTATTATTATTATTTGGTAATTTTCTCTATTACGTCCGCATAATCGATATCGACGATTTTGGTATCGTTGGATTCCTCTCACTCTATACAATGCAAATATGTAGGTTTTATTGCGCAGAAACCCCCCGTTACCGACAAACTTGGCCCCGATAGCGGGGGTTATGATGGAGCGGCGGACGTAATATATAAAATTACCCTAATAATATAACCTCACATTAAAAATAATCATGGTTATTCACATGACTTTCCATTGCAGGGGGCTGCGACCCCCCCTGGGGGGACTTTCGCCCCCCAACCCCCGCCGAGGAAACAAAACCTCCACCACGTATTCACGGCAGGATAGAGCGCACATGAACTAGATGCGGAGCCGGTAACCTACAATAACCTAGGATTTTTAAGGTACTAACCTGATTGATTAATGCTGCTAATTAGTAGGGAGGGTGCTCCTTTGCCGCAGAATGTTAAGGAGGCAGGGTGCGTCCGGCAGGAGGTCCTGGGCTGGAGGATACAGCTTTCTCCCGATGGAGGAGGCCCTGGCGGAAGCACATCTCTAGCATTTTTTCCTGGCTAGTTGCAATTTCGCGCAGAAAATCCGTCTCCGAATACGAGCACCCTCCACAATCGGCCATCGCGGCGGCTATGACTGACTTCTTAACGCGACGGTTATTTCAGGTAGGAATACGGATGTCGTTATTCTAGAGGACGGGAAACTCGACCTTGAGGCCATCGGTGTAACATCGAAAGAGGCGCAAAACCCGCCGACGAGGGCGGGCCACCCTGTTCATCCTGATTATACTACAATCGTCTCTATATACAATGCTGACTGTGCCAAGGTTAATATGCTGATTCAGTGGGAATCTTATGAAGTAATTGTAATATTACGCCCGCCGCTCCGACATTGACGATGATTGTGTAACGCTCTAGCCTGCCGGGAATACATGGTGGAGGTTTTGTTTCCTCGGCGGGAGTTGGGGGAGGGCAGCCCCCCCAGGGGGGACGCATTTTCCTTGGAGCCTCCCATGCCCTCCCCTGCTATCAGGGCCAAGTTTGTCGCTAACGGGGGGTTTCCGCGCAATAAAAACTATATATTTGCAATGTGGAGAGTGAGAGGAATCCGACGATACCAAAATCGTCGATATCGGTTATGCGGACGTAATATAGAAAATTACTTTTTTTTTTTTGGGGGGGGGGTAATTTTCTATATTACCTTCGCCTCTCTGATATCGACGATTTTGGTATCGTTGGATACCTCTCACTCTGTACAATCCAAATATGTAGGTTTTATTGCTTGGAAACCCCCCCCCGTTAGCGGCAAACTTGGCCCCGATATCAGGGGCGACGATGTCAGAGCGGCGGACGTAAAATAGAAAATTACCCTATTAATATAACCCCCGCCCCCAACCCCCGCCGAGGAAACAAAATATCCCCCACGTATTCACAGCAGGAGAGAGTGCACACGAACTAGATGCATCGAGAAAGGCGCAAAACCCGCCGAGCCGACGAAGGCGGACCACCGCCGCTCTTCTGTTCATGGTATACCTTGTTCATCCTCATTATACTACAATCGTCTCTGTATACAGTACTGAGTATGTCAAGGTTAGTATGCTGATTCAGTGGGAATGTTACTAGATCCGCTCCGAGATCGACGATTATTGTGTAGCGCTCTAGCCTGCCGGGAATACGTGGTGGAGGTTTTGTTCCCTCGGCGGGGGTTGGGGGGCAGTAGCCCCCCCAGGGGTGTCGCAGGGGGCACAGCCCCCTGCAATGGAAAGTCATGTGAATAACCAGGGTTATTTTCACTGTGGGTTACATTATAAGAGTTATTTAACCCCTCATTTTCCCTGGAACCTTTCATGCCCTCTCTTGCTATCAGGGCCAAGTTTACAATAAAAACTATATGTTTGCAATGTGCAGTGAGAGGAATCCAACGATACCAAAACCGTCCATATCGGAGAGGCGAAGGAAATATAGAAAATTACCTTGATATGTATATGTTGATATATCTGATAATGAGTCATGGCACTGGGATTAAAATGTTTGAAAACTGTTTATCAACTGCGTGAAAACCTTGTTTGCAATTCAAGTGAACAGACTTGTGTGCATTTTAATTGTTAACATTTGATATAATCATTGTTTACTTGGGTATATATGTAAATAGTGACTGCACAAAAATAGGGTAAAACTAAGAGCGCTGTCCAATATAGAAGGGAAAAACTACACTCGTGCTACATAAAAAATCTGCGCAGGCAAAGAATAACGTCAGGCATGAAGAAAATAGTCATTCATAAACTCTCTTTTACGCATGTGGGTCGTAAAGTCACGCGGTAAGAGTAGAGTTTCATCCAGCCATCTCTTATATGGAAAATAAAATAAGCAAACAATAGAGAGAATAAATATAAGAAACTTATCTTCTATGTACATCCGTCGCAAGCGTATGAGAGCCGAAATAAAAAATATATATATTTTAAAAATCGCCATCGAATATATTTTCTTATCCTTTAGTAAACAAAACTGATGCCGTTTTTTTTTCTTTTCTTTTCTTTTTCTTTTTTTTACATTCATTAGAATAATTGATTTCCGTACGTAGATAAAACCCGCATAAAGTTACACGAAGGAAAAGTTTGTTTTTACCTAAAAGGATATGACAATACGACAATAATATTGAGTGTTTCCAGTAACTAATAAATTTATTACACTGCACAAATCGATGTGTTTGGCCCATATTACAGGCAAGAATTGTGCGGCATCTTTAAAATGTTTCTCGGTACTTTTCAAGAGTATTATTGTACATCGAAAACGTGCAATATGTTAGTTACGAAAGCCAGTGCACTACATATAACATTTATAAGGAATTCCGCCAAAGACAAGAACTCTACAAATATTGGCGAATGACATGAAATATATGTAATCAGCGCTGGAGTTGCCATTGTTTTCCACCAGCATTAAAAGCGTCACTGCCCTACAGGTATTACATTTTTATCTTACTAAATTATACTGTGCGTTAATCATTGTTTGTGAAGGCATGGAATTACGAGAAATACATTATCTGGATTCGAATATTCATATCCGTTCAGCACAGATTAGAGCATTTATTATTCAGAAATAACAAATTCAAAATTCATTAAAATCTTTGAAGATACTGAACGATGGCAATCAGTAGTACTCGCCAATCACGCTCATCACCCAATCATATAAACCGAAATCAATCATAACAACACCGCGCATTAAAGAATCATGGGGTTGTACACCGTGGCTTTGATAAACTCATATTCATACTCAAAATATGGAAAGCCTGTGACTCTACGATAAGGAGAGGGTGAAGCGGTTGATATACATGAGCTATTTTTATATAATTTCAGCCATTGTTTGTATATTAAATAAAAATATGATTCGCTCCGAGACAATATTTAATGTTAATGTGACAAGAATTTGCAAGATATTTGCCGGTGGCTACACAATTATGTTCACAGGGTGTTTAATATACCATTCTGAAAGAAAAACACTTTTCTAAAACTGTCATGAAGGCGTAGAAAATAAGACTGATATAATGTGTTGAAATAGTTCACTTAAGGTACAACACACCACCTGAAATGGCGATAATAAATGCTTCATGTTTGAACAACTAATAAGGCAAATTAGCGAATTAAACCCATAACAAACATCGACAAATGCTAATCGGAAAAAAAGTAACGTCAGTGTTTTCTAACTAATCAAAACTCATTTTTCGTAAATTTGTGCTCTCGTCCACGAAAAAAACTTTCCGCGTGTCTGGCCACTGTATGCTTGTAAAAAAAAAATAAATGAATAAAAAAAAAAAATAAAAAAAAAATAATAATAATAAAATATATATATATATTATATATATATATATATTATATATACATATATTATATATATATAAATATATATATATATATATATATATTGAAAGCTGGCTGAAAATTTTAGAAGTTGCAAGATACGTCTTCCTCTAAAAATACTACCATGTCGAGAATGTTTGATGGTGACGGTAATAACGGAGGCGCAACGATTTAATTGGGTTATAACCAGAACTGTCAGGTTACATATATTTATTGCACGGAATGAATGTTTTCTAATAAGCAATGAGTGTAACAATAAGTCTTTACGTCTAATAGTACAATAAATACAATATGGATAAATTATTAACAGTTTGGCTTAAGTTCATTTTCTATTGCTTATAACCACGCGCGTCACAAATCTGGGCTACAAGCATTCGTTGTTAATATAAAATTAATATTTTAAGCAGCACGGCAACAAATAACCGCCACGGCCTCTGAAGTATTTGGCGTTCAGACACAAGCACATAAATTTAACCTCGCATAATATAGCAACTATAAAAAATTTAACTGTTAACTTATTTGACGGTAATATTTGTAAAGTATTACTAGATTGTGTTGAAAGTTTTTTCAGTGACAACATCCGCTTAGATTGCAATGATGGCTTGATAGGGAATTTTTGTCATTAGTGCAACTTTTTTATAGTACTATTTGTAAACGCAATAAATAAAGTACGTTTACTGTTTGAACGACGACATGCGAAATTTTATGCATAAATCTGCTTTTGTTCAATCATGATTTAATGCATTTGCTTTGTGTGTCAATGAGGCAAAAAGTAATCTCGGATTGAATTGCAGAATTGCAGAGCCAAACTGCATAGGTAAAACATGACTCCCGTCCCCGTAGTGTTCCAACAAACGTTTATTTGTTTATGTTGCTTTTGTTCTGTTTAGCTGTGTGAAAAACAGTGCAAAGACAGAGCACTTACACATTTAATCAGCTTTGCCTTCGGGGAAAAGTTGCGCCATGAGTCAGTGAGTCAGATGCGACGGAAAACAGGAGTAGTCTATTCAAAAAAAAAATAAATAAATAAATAAAAAAAAATAAATAAAAAATAAAATAAAATCGAAGTTGGAAACTGGATGAAACTAGAAAATTTACCGAAAACTACACTCACTGCTATATGAAACCTCATGCACAGCCCCCTCCCCTCACAAAAAAAAAAAAAAAAAAAAAAAAAAAAAATATATATATATATATATATATATATATACATATATATATATATATATATATATATATATATATATATATATATAGAGAGAGAGAGAGAGAGAGAGAGAGAGAGAGAGAGAGAGAGATATGAAGAAAATCGTCCAGCATAAAATCTCTTTAAGCATGTGGATCGTAAAGTTACGATTAATCATTGTCTCTTAAAAAAGGTTACTACTAAGACACAGGAATTATGCCAGTCGGCTGAGGTCGGGGGGGGGGGGGGGGGGGGGGGCCTGGGACGGCTTTTGGCGTATACGTCGTTTGCGAATTTTATTAGTATTGTGATTCTGAATGCCATCGCAGTAGCCAATATCGGTATTCGTAGCAACAGTGCAATCCTCACAGCATCACGATCATCATACGATCCTAAACGCCATCATAATCATCATAACCGTTACATCATGTCATCAACACCATATCATCACAGTTACACCATCATATCATGTCGCTACAACTTCATGTCATCACCACCGTTACGCCATCCTATCATGTCGCTACATCATGTCATCACCACCGTTACACCATCATATCATCACTGTTACAACACCATGTCATCACAGTTGCACCGTCATATCATATCGCTACATCATGTCATCACTACCATTACACCATCATATCATATCGCTACATCATGTCATCACCACCGTTACACCATCATATTGCTACAACATCATGTCATCACCACCGTTACACCATCATATTGCTACATCATGTCATCACCACCGTTACACCATCATATCGCTACATCATGTCATCACCACCGTTACACCATATCACCACCGATACAACACCATGCCATCACCACCCCCACGGTCACACATACCATTCCCGGAGAGTCAGACTGTTCATTAGTACGCACTCGAGCCCCACGCGGGAATAATTGGCCAAGGACTCCCCATGCACTCGACCTTGGCCTGTGTTCTTCAGTAATAGTGCAGTCATGTGTCAACGCACGTCTTGGCGAATGCTCTCGGTTCGTCCCCTCTTTGGTTTTCTTTGCGTGTGTGTGTCGAGCTGTCTGTCTTTTCTTTCTGTCTTCTCCCTTTCTTTAGTCTGTCTGTCTGTCTGTCTGTCTCTTTTCTCTGTCTCTGTCTCTGTCTCTGTCTCTGTCTCTGTCTCTGTCTCTGTCTGTCTCTGTCTCTGTCTCTGTCTCTGTCTCTGTCTCTCGATCTTTCTCTCTCTCTCTCTCTCTCTCAACCTCTCTTTCCTTTCTTGTTCTCAGTCTCTCTCTCTCTCTCTCTCTCTCTCTCCCTCTCTCCCTCTCTCCCTCTCTCCCTCCCCCTTTTTACCTACTTCTCTTTCATTTAAGTTCTCTCTCTCTCTCTCTCTCTCTCTCTCTCTCTCTCTCTCTCTCTCTCTCTCTCTCTCTCTCTCTCTCTCTCTCTCTCTCTCTCTCTCTCTCTCTCTCTCTCTCTCTGTCGACCCTCTCTTGCGTGCGCGCCAGCGCTGTCAGTTCTTTGATACAAAGCAAAGCAAAGTAGTGTGACTGCAGAGTGACACAGTACTTTGTGCAAGTTACACAGGTATCTTTTTCAATAGCACACGCATTTGTACTGGAAAATGTTCTCTAATTGGTTAATCAGCCTTACGTTGGAGCTTTCAAACAGGCAGAAAGGGGCGCTTTGACTCCGCGTAGAGAGGCGGGGTGGGGACTGGAGTTACGATGCTTGTATGGTCGTCTGTATGTATTTTGGATATGAAACAGCGACCCTTAAATCGATGAGCATGTCTAGAGCACACTAAACTATAGAGCTATATTCGAATCAGTACAGTCGGCCTATTCCTGTATATACGATTTGATATTTTTAAGCCCTAGTGTCTTCTATTTATATTTTGCCAAATGATCAGCTCCAATCCCAGACACATCTCGTTTTATTTATGTACAATTTTTTTATCACGTCTAAAAATAGTCGTTGTGTGTCTTGGTGCTCCACTGATTAATTGGCTCCATTACAAAGATGGAAGGGGCATTCGAAACAACACGAATTAAAACAACAGCATTTAGATTAATGGAGATGGAGTGCATTAAACTAATTATACCTAACTATCCTTCCATCCTGGGTGTCTGTATGAAGGCCTTTTGAGTCTATACCCTGTTCCATTCAGCACACATCACACAGCGCAGAATACCGAGAAGTCTCAGTATTTTTTTTACGAATACATTCCTCTATTATTGGAAGAGGCTCCCTTGGTATCTATAATGAGACTGAGTGTGCCAAGTATTTATAGACGTAATTTTTCGAACACGCGAGCATTACATTGCTGTGAGTGAGGTAAATGCAAGCTTATCGGTGATATCTACAGAGCCATGACAGGGACAGGGAATTGGTAAATGATTACCTCCTTTATTACCTTATTTATTATTATTACCTCGTTTATTACTATTATTATACAACCTTTATTATCTCCACCAAGGTCATGTTTTTGGTAGCGTTGGTTAGTTTGTTGGTTAGCAGGATAACTCATTAAATTATGAGCAGAATATTATTAATTTTAAATCGGGGTTGTGTTTTAGTCTAACTTAGATGTCATTTTGGTGACGATATGGATCATGATCCGGATCCAGATATATATATATATATATATATATATATATATATATATATATATATATATATATATATATATATATATATTATATACATATATATACATATTGGATTTATTTGCCTTTTGAGATAGGGAAACGCGGACGTCACCAGTGTACTTGAGAAAGGTGATTTTAATGTATTTCTTCGTGTGAATATTTTTATTGCACCAGTGACCCTATTGCCTTGGCTGAGGTATGCGCTCTCTGAGTGTTTCTAGTTACTGATGAGCTTATTTTTATGATTGTCATTCCTATTATTATTATTATTATTATTTTGCATATTATTATGATTATTATTATTATTATTTTGCATATTATTACTATTATTATTATTATTATTGTCATTTTGCATATTATTATTATTTTGCATATTATTATTGTTGTTGTTATTATTTTGCATATTATTATTATTATTATTTTGCATATTATTATTATTATTATTATTATTTTGCATATTATTATTATTATTATTTTGCATGTTATTATTATTATTATTTTGCATATTATTATTATTAATAATAATATTATTATTATTATTATTATTATTATTGGTAGTAGTAGTAGTAGTATCATCATATTGATATCAACTTGGT
>NC_091559.1:29275001-29290001 GCF_042767895.1 Penaeus vannamei | reverse complement strand
TTCTTTGTGTCTGTCTCTCTTTGCCGAAGCCATCGGCCTTTCCTAATTGCTTTTGTTCATACCTGTTTGTTTTACTGCTTTGTTTATTTTCTTTTATATCCCTCTGTTACGCAATAATCATTAGTTGTATTCGGTGTTAAGCTCTTACATATATATTTAGAATCATAATTAAGGTTTGATAATAGAGAAGAAAACACAATGTTGCGGTTAAGAATCTTTATTCTCACCTCTAGTCAAGTATTTCACAATTCTACAAGTTACCAGAATAACCCCGCCGAGCCCTTCCCGGTCT
Organism: Penaeus vannamei; assembly: GCF_042767895.1. Classification (NCBI taxonomy): domain Eukaryota; kingdom Metazoa; phylum Arthropoda; class Malacostraca; order Decapoda; family Penaeidae; genus Penaeus; species Penaeus vannamei. The sequence continues at coordinate 29,289,709 of NC_091559.1, read as the reverse complement.
GACTGATTGGCCAGTCAGAGGGCCTCTTGGACCTGTGAGCGTGGCCTGATTAGACTCTTTATTTTAACCCTTTAACGGAACCACAAAGAGCTAACAGCCACACACACAAGACTTCAAGAGCAGGCTAGTTGTGGGGAAGGTATTAAGATTTTTTTTTATAATTTTTAATTACGTTTCAACACATTTTCATAGTTTTACTTTTTATCAACTAATCTTAACAAAGCCGATTAAAAACAAAACAAAAAAACTACAGTGACAGTCGGTTATGCAACAAGTTGGTACACAGTGTGGACAGCCCGACTAAACTTCATCGTTGCCATACTAGCATCTCGTGCTTCCTTTCACACCTTAGGAACATCAGAATAACGCGATTTACCGTGATCAATCGTCAAGACTTGGAAACGGAAGCGAGGTGTTCGAAGGAGCCGCTCACCGCAGGCCCAAAACGCTCCGCCACAGAAGCCGAGAGCAGTGTGTTAACCGATGAAGCCTAGTTTTGCTGGCCATATAAAAGGGGTGTTGAAATAACATTCTAACACGAGTAATAGGCGCTATTCCTTCGACAAGTAACAAGGATTTTGCCAGGATTAAGAGAGTTTAGGCACACGATGATCCCTCTGGGCTCTTCGACATTTTCAAACATTTTATGGAGAATGCAATTATTGCGGAAACAATTGTAACCTCCATATCAAAATTACCCGGAGAATTAATTTCAACTCCAGACCATAAATAATTTGCACAGTGGTGAATATTTTAATCTGTAAAAAGTCCTGTAAATTGCAACTGGCTGCCGATTATCATCAAATATGCAAATTAAAAACAAAAAAGCCATCTCGGAATTTCGCAGTGCCTACAGAAGAGAAAATCGTCCGAATCAAAGAGGCAAAACCACTGAAAATTTTATAATAACCAATGAAAAAAGTAGGAACAAATCAGCCAGCAATTTTTTTTTCTTATTTTCGTATTTTCACCTAATTTCTAATTGATAACAGATCTCATAACATCTAAAGAGAGAGGTACAAGGCACTTGAACGATACCACACCAGTCACTCCTCGAGAATCCAGGAGGACCTCGACCCCGAAGAGGACGTGCGTGGGCTCTCTTCTGCATACGGTTGGACGGCCACGTTATACGTCGGCTCCGCGTGTTAGGAACAATGCTTGGCCAAACCTTTATAAATATAAAACTGGCACTAAGATGATTACAAAATACAATATATATATTTTTTTGCTTTCTTTCCCCATCTTTAAACATGGTGAGCATCTATGCAGAGCCTTTTGAGGCCGCCCTCAAGAACTAACAGCTGCCAAATAAAAGCACAATTAAAGGTCAATTAATTCCTTCTATCAAGCAGAGCAACTACAAGTCATACTATTATCAAGGAAGTAAAACACACAACTCTCAGTTCACATTTAACTAAACCTAAAAAAAGATAAAACTCAACAGCTGAAAAACAGACAAAGAAAGTGTCGTTTATGTGCAATGTAAAACGAGGGAGCGCCAGTATGGGCGATTTTTCCTTGCCCTCTTTCTCCTTTTCTTCTTTCATTCCAGGAGGATTTCAAGTCGACATCTAGGACTGCGACTATTTACATGGACAAATCGTAAGAGATAATGCTGAGGTGCAACAGGACTTAGGACTACTACTCCCACCACCATGAACGACCCCTAAGACGAGAGACTAGTTCTTCGCGGAGAGGAACCCAAATCGAAATCACAGCTACTGGTAGGTGAAGGAACCGACGTTGTCCTCCTTGCTGAAGACGACGATGGTCTGCCGACGAGACGCTAGACCGGACAGGCGGACGGAGGAGACCTGGCGGGGGGAGGGGCTGAAGACAGAGCCCTCCTTTCCCGCCTCTTTGCGCTTCCATGTTGGGGCCTTGCGTGACCACTGCCACGAGGAACCACTCGAGAAGTCAGCCCTCCTCCATCCCTCGGCCGCAGAGCATCTGGCAATCGGCGCGGACGCCACTTGCAGCTGCACGACGCCATATGCAGCTGCGGCTCCCCGTTCTCGAGGACGCTGCAGCAGAGAGTCGTCTGTCAGCTTCAAACGTCGGAGTGATACCAGAGGGAGCTATTCCGAATTACATATTTAATATGCGTTTAATTTGACGTTATTAAGCCTCGAGGCAGCTAATTTGTGCGGCATTTAGTGATTCACATAAATTCCTAGAGTGAAATTAGGCCACAACTCCCGTTTGAGCTTCGAGACCGCCCTCGCACGACAGGGCGCCACAGCGATGGACAGCGACCTCAGAGCTCCGTGCCGAGCCAGGACACGACCTCGAGGTGGACCCTCTGGCCCGCCTGCTTGAGGAGGCTGACGGCGGCCGCGTGGCGCACCATCTCGAGCGTGTGGCCGTCCACCGACAGCAGGCGGTCGCCGCAGCGCAGCTTGCCGTCCACCGCCGCCGGCGACGACTGCACCACGAACAGCACGTGGATGGGCTCCGGCCCCCGCTGCGGGTCGGAGCCGCCCACGATGCTGAAGCCCAGCGAGGCGCCCGGCGCGCGGTGCAGCACCACGCTCTTGGAGATGTGCAGCGAGCGGGGCAGCTTCTGCCAGTACAGCCACGACGGCACGAAGTTGGCGGTGCCCGGGGACGTCTCGGGGCCCTCCAGCAGCGACAGGGTCACGCCCGCCAGCTCCGCCGTCGCCTTCAGGAGCGCCACGGCCTGCCCGTGGGTCAGCCCCAGCAGCGACTGCCCGTTCACCGACAGCAGCACGTCGCCCTTCTGGAATTGAAGAGAAAAAATAATAAACAATGAGAACGATGAGTGAAAATTTCTGTCACACACTCGCTCGCTCACTCACTCAACTCATTAATTCACTCACTCACGCACTCACACACACAAGTACCTCATATAACAAAAGTGAAAGTGAGAGAAAGCAAGAGGGAACCGAGATAGAAAGCGAGAGACAACCGAAAGAGAGCAAGGGAGAACCGAATGAGTAAAAGCCGGAAAAGCGAGAGGGAAAGCGAGAGAACCCCCCAAAAAAGGGAGAATCGAAAGAGGACGAGATGGAACCGAGAGAGAAAGTGAGTGCGAGCGAGAGGGAGCCGAGAGAAAGCGAGTGCGAGCGAGAGGGAGCCGAGAGAAAGCGAGTGCGAGCGAGAGGGAGCCGAGAGAAAGCGAGTGCGAGCGAGAGGGAGCCGAGAGAAAGCGAGTGCGAGCGAGAGGGAGCCGAGAGAAAGCGAGTGCGAGCGAGAGGGAACCGAGAGAAAGCGAGTGCGAGCGAGAGGGAGCCGAGAGAAAGCGAGTGCGAGCGAGAGGGAACCGAGAGAAAGCGAGTGCGAGCGAGAGGGAGCCGAGAGAAAGTGAGTGCGAGCGAGAGGGAACCGAGAGAAAGCAGGTGCGAGCGAGAGGGAGCCGAGAGAAAGCGAGTGCGAGCGAGAGGGAGCCGAGAGAAAGCGAGTGCGAGCGAGAGGGAACCGAGAGAAAGCGAGTGCGAGCGAGAGGGAGCCGAGAGAAAGCGAGTGCGAGCGAGAGGGAGCCGAGAGAAAGCGAGTGCGAGCGAGAGGGAGCCGAGAGAAAGCGAGTGCGAGCGAGAGGGAGCCGAGAGAAAGCGAGTGCGAGCGAGAGGGAGCCGAGAGAAAGCGAGTGCGAGCGAGAGGGAACCGAGAGAAAGCGAGTGCGAGCGAGAGGGAGCCGAGAGAAAGCGAGTGCGAGCGAGAGGGAACCGAGAGAAAGCGAGTGCGAGCGAGAGGGAGCCGAGAGAAAGTGAGTGCGAGCGAGAGGGAACCGAGAGAAAGCAGGTGCGAGCGAGAGGGAGCCGAGAGAAAGCGAGTGCGAGCGAGAGGGAGCCGAGAGAAAGCGAGTGCGAGCGAGAGGGAACCGAGAGAAAGCGAGTGCGAGCGAGAGGGAGCCGAGAGAAAGCGAGTGCGAGCGAGAGGGAGCCGAGAGAAAGCGAGTGCGAGCGAGAGGGAGCCGAGAGAAAGCGAGTGCGAGCGAGAGGGAGCCGAGAGAAAGAAAGCGAGTGCGAGCGAGAGGGAGCCGAGAGAACGCGAGTGCGAGCGAGAGGGAGCCGAGAGAAAGAAAGCGAGTGCGAGCGAGAGGGAGCCGAGAGAAAGCGAGTGCGAGCGAGAGGGAACCGAGAGAAAGCAGGTGCGAGCGAGAGGGAGCCGAGAGAAGGCGAGTGCGAGCGAGAGGGAGCCGAGAGAAAGCGAGTGCGAGCGAGAGGGAACCGAGAGAAAGCGAGTGCGAGCGAGAGGGAGCCGAGAGAAAGCGAGTGCGAGCGAGAGGGAGCCGAGAGAAAGCGAGTGCGAGCGAGAGGGAACCGAGAGAAAGCGAGTGCGAGCGAGAGGGAGCCGAGAGAAAGCGAGTGCGAGCGAGAGGGAGCCGAGAGAAAGCGAGTGCGAGCGAGAGGGAGCCGAGAGAAAGCGAGTGCGAGCGAGAGGGAGCCGAGAGAAAGCGAGTGCGAGCGAGAGGGAGCCGAGAGAAAGCGAGTGCGAGCGAGAGGGAGCCGAGAGAAAGCGAGTGCGAGCGAGAGGGAGCCGAGAGAAAGCGAGTGCGAGCGAGAGGGAGCCGAGAGAAAGAAAGCGAGTGCGAGCGAGAGGGAGCCGAGAGAAAGAAAGCGAGTGCGAGCGAGAGGGAGCCGAGAGAAAGAAAGCGAGTGCGAGCGAGAGGGAGCCGAGAGAAAGCGAGTGCGAGCGAGAGGGAGCCGAGAGAAAGAAAGCGAGTGCGAGCGAGAGGGAGCCGAGAGAACGCGAGTGCGAGCGAGAGGGAGCCGAGAGAAAGAAAGCGAGTGCGAGCGAGAGGGAGCCGAGAGAAAGAAAGCGAGTGCGAGCGAGAGGGAGCCGAGAGAAAGCGAGTGCGAGCGAGAGGGAACCGAGAGAAAGCGAGTGCGAGCGAGAGGGAGCCGAGAGAAAGCGAGTGCGAGCGAGAGGGAGCCGAGAGAAAGCGAGTGCGAGCGAGAGGGAACCGAGAGAAAGCGAGTGCGAGCGAGAGGGAGCCGAGAGAAAGCGAGTGCGAGCGAGAGGGAGCCGAGAGAAAGCGAGTGCGAGCGAGAGGGAGCCGAGAGAAAGCGAGTGCGAGCGAGAGGGAGCCGAGAGAAAGAAAGCGAGTGCGAGCGAGAGGGAGCCGAGAGAAAGAAAGCGAGTGCGAGCGAGAGGGAGCCGAGAGAAAGAAAGCGAGTGCGAGCGAGAGGGAGCCGAGAGAAAGAAAGCGAGTGCGAGCGAGAGGGAGCCGAGAGAAAGAAAGCGAGTGCGAGCGAGAGGGAGCCGAGAGAAAGCGAGTGCGAGCGAGAGGGAGCCGAGAGAAAGCGAGTGCGAGCGAGAGAGAGCCGAGAGAAAGCGAGTGCGAGCGAGAGGGAGCCGAGAGAAAGCGAGTGCGAGCGAGAGGGAGCCGAGAGAAAGCGAGAGGGAGCCGAGAGAAAGCGAGTGCGAGCGAGAGGGAGCCGAGAGAAAGCGAGAGGGAGCCGAGAGAAAGCGAGTGCGAGCGAGAGGGAGCCGAGAGAAAGCGAGAGGGAGCCGAGAGAAAGCGAGTGCGAGCGAGAGGGAGCCGAGAGAAAGCGAGTGCGAGCGAGAGGGAGCCGAGAGAAAGCGAGTGCGAGCGAGAGAGAGCCGAGAGAAAGCGAGTGCGAGCGAGAGGGAACCGAGAGAAAGCGAGTGCGAGCGAGAGGGAACCGAGAGAAAGCGAGTGCGAGCGAGAGGGAGCCGAGAGAAAGCGAGTGCGAGCGAGAGGGAACCGAGAGAAAGCGAGTGCGAGCGAGAGGGAGCCGAGAGAAAGAAAGCGAGTGCGAGCGAGAGGGAGCCGAGAGAAAGAAAGCGAGTGCGAGCGAGAGGGAGCCGAGAGAAAGCGAGTGCGAGCGAGAGGGAGCCGAGAGAAAGCGAGTGCGAGCGAGAGAGAGCCGAGAGAAAGCGAGTGCGAGCGAGAGGGAGCCGAGAGAAAGCGAGTGCGAGCGAGAGGGAGCCGAGAGAAAGCGAGAGGGAGCCGAGAGAAAGCGAGTGCGAGCGAGAGGGAGCCGAGAGAAAGCGAGAGGGAGCCGAGAGAAAGCGAGTGCGAGCGAGAGGGAGCCGAGAGAAAGCGAGAGGGAGCCGAGAGAAAGCGAGTGCGAGCGAGAGGGAGCCGAGAGAAAGCGAGTGCGAGCGAGAGGGAGCCGAGAGAAAGCGAGTGCGAGCGAGAGAGAGCCGAGAGAAAGCGAGTGCGAGCGAGAGGGAGCCGAGAGAAAGCGAGTGCGAGCGAGAGGGAACCGAGAGAAAGCGAGTGCGAGCGAGAGGGAGCCGAGAGAAAGCGAGTGCGAGCGAGAGAGAGCCGAGAGAAAGCGAGTGCGAGCGAGAGGGAGCCGAGAGAAAGCGAGTGCGAGCGAGAGGGAGCCGAGAGAAAGCGAGAGGGAGCCGAGAGAAAGCGAGTGCGAGCGAGAGGGAGCCGAGAGAAAGCGAGAGGGAGCCGAGAGAAAGCGAGTGCGAGCGAGAGGGAGCCGAGAGAAAGCGAGAGGGAGCCGAGAGAAAGCGAGTGCGAGCGAGAGGGAGCCGAGAGAAAGCGAGTGCGAGCGAGAGGGAGCCGAGAGAAAGCGAGTGCGAGCGAGAGGGAGCCGAGAGAAAGCGAGTGCGAGCGAGAGGGAGCCGAGAGAAAGAAAGCGAGTGCGAGCGAGAGGGAGCCGAGAGAAAGCGAGTGCGAGCGAGAGGGAGCCGAGAGAAAGCGAGTGCGAGCGAGAGGGAGCCGAGAGAAAGCGAGTGCGAGCGAGAGGGAGCCGAGAGAAAGAAAGCGAGTGCGAGCGAGAGGGAGCCGAGAGAAAGCGAGTGCGAGCGAGAGGGAGCCGAGAGAAAGCGAGTGCGAGCGAGAGGGAACCGAGAGAAAGCGAGTGCGAGCGAGAGGGAGCCGAGAGAAAGCGAGTGCGAGCGAGAGGGAGCCGAGAGAAAGCGAGTGCGAGCGAGAGGGAGCCGAGAGAAAGCGAGTGCGAGCGAGAGGGAACCGAGAGAAAGCAGGTGCGAGCGAGAGGGAGCCGAGAGAAAGCGAGTGCGAGCGAGAGGGAGCCGAGAGAAAGCGAGTGCGAGCGAGAGGGAACCGAGAGAAAGCGAGTGCGAGCGAGAGGGAGCCGAGAGAAAGCGAGTGCGAGCGAGAGGGAGCCGAGAGAAAGCGAGTGCGAGCGAGAGGGAGCCGAGAGAAAGCGAGTGCGAGCGAGAGGGAACCGAGAGAAAGCGAGTGCGAGCGAGAGGGAGCCGAGAGAAAGCGAGTGCGAGCGAGAGGGAGCCGAGAGAAAGCGAGTGCGAGCGAGAGGGAGCCGAGAGAAAGCGAGTGCGAGCGAGAGGGAGCCGAGAGAAAGAAAGCGAGTGCGAGCGAGAGGGAGCCGAGAGAAAGAAAGCGAGTGCGAGCGAGAGGGAGCCGAGAGAAAGAAAGCGAGTGCGAGCGAGAGGGAGCCGAGAGAAAGAAAGCGAGTGCGAGCGAGAGGGAGCCGAGAGAAAGAAAGCGAGTGCGAGCGAGAGGGAGCCGAGAGAAAGAAAGCGAGTGCGAGCGAGAGGGAGCCGAGAGAAAGCGAGTGCGAGCGAGAGGGAGCCGAGAGAAAGCGAGTGCGAGCGAGAGGGAGCCGAGAGAAAGAAAGCGAGTGCGAGCGAGAGGGAGCCGAGAGAAAGCGAGTGCGAGCGAGAGGGAGCCGAGAGAAAGAAAGCGAGTGCGAGCGAGAGGGAGCCGAGAGAAAGCGAGTGCGAGCGAGAGGGAGCCGAGAGAAAGAAAGCGAGTGCGAGCGAGAGGGAGCCGAGAGAAAGCGAGTGCGAGCGAGAGGGAGCCGAGAGAAAGAAAGCGAGTGCGAGCGAGAGGGAGCCGAGAGAAAGCGAGTGCGAGCGAGAGGGAGCCGAGAGAAAGCGAGTGCGAGCGAGAGGGAACCGAGAGAAAGCGAGTGCGAGCGAGCCGATGGAAAGCGAGTGCGAGCGAGAGCGAGCCGATGGAAAGCGAGTGCGAGCGAGAGGGAGCCGAGAGAAAGCGAATGCGAGCGAGAGGGAGCCGAGAGAAAGCGAGTGCGAGCGAGAGGGAGCCGAGAGAAAGCGAGTGCGAGCGAGAGGGAGCCGAGAGAAAGCGAGTGCGAGCGAGAGGGAGCCGAGAGAAAGAAAGCGAGTGCGAGCGAGAGGGAGCCGAGAGAAAGAAAGCGAGTGCGAGCGAGAGGGAGCCGAGAGAAAGCGAGTGCGAGCGAGAGGGAACCGAGAGAAAGCGAGTGCGAGCGAGAGGGAGCCGAGAGAAAGCGAGTGCGAGCGAGAGGGAACCGAGAGAAAGCGAGTGCGAGCGAGAGGGAGCCGAGAGAAAGCGAGTGCGAGCGAGAGGGAGCCGAGAGAAAGAAAGCGAGTGCGAGCGAGAGGGAGCCGAGAGAAAGAAAGCGAGTGCGAGCGAGAGGGAGCCGAGAGAAAGCGAGTGCGAGCGAGAGGGAGCCGAGAGAAAGCGAGTGCGAGCGAGAGGGAACCGAGAGAAAGCGAGTGCGAGCGAGCCGAGAGAAAGCGAGTGCGAGCGAGAGGGAACCGAGAGAAAGCGAGTGCGAGCGAGAGGGAGCCGATGGAAAGCGAGTGCGAGCGAGAGGGAGCCGAGAGAAAGCGAGTGCGAGCGAGAGGGAGCCGAGAGAAAGCGAGTGCGAGCGAGAGGGAGCCGAGAGAAAGCGAGTGCGAGCGAGAGGGAGCCGAGAGAAAGCGAGTGCGAGCGAGAGGGAGCCGAGAGAAAGCGAGTGCGAGCGAGAGGGAGCCGAGAGAAAGCGAGTGCGAGCGAGAGGGAGCCGAGAGAAAGCGAGTGCGAGCGAGAGGGAGCCGAGAGAAAGCCAGTGCGAGCGAGAGGGAGCCGAGAGAAAGCGAGTGCGAGCGAGAGGGAGCCGAGAGAAAGCGAGTGCGAGCGAGAGGGAGCCGAGAGAAAGCGAGTGCGAGCGAGAGGGAGCCGAGAGAAAGCGAGTGCGAGCGAGAGGGAGCCGAGAGAAAGAAAGCGAGTGCGAGCGAGAGGGAGCCGAGAGAAAGAAAGCGAGTGCGAGCGAGAGGGAGCCGAGAGAAAGCGAGTGCGAGCGAGAGGGAGCCGAGAGAAAGCGAGTGCGAGCGAGAGGGAGCCGAGAGAAAGCGAGTGCGAGCGAGAGGGAACCGAGAGAAAGCGAGTGCGAGCGAGAGGGAGCCGAGAGAAAGCGAGTGCGAGCGAGAGGGAGCCGAGAGAAAGCGAGTGCGAGCGAGAGGGAGCCGAGAGAAAGCGAGTGCGAGCGAGAGGGAGCCGAGAGAAAGCGAGTGCGAGCGAGAGGGAGCCGAGAGAAAGCGAGTGCGAGCCGAGAGGGAGCCGAGAGAAAGCGAGTGCGAGCGAGAGGGAACCGAGAGAAAGCGAGTGCGAGCCGAGAGGGAGCCGAGAGAAAGCGAGTGCGAGCGAGAGGGAGCCGAGAGAAAGCGAGAGGGAGCTGAGAGAAAGCGAGTGCGAGCGAGAGGGAGCCGAGAGAAAGCGAGTGCGAGCGAGCCGAGAGAAAGCGAATGCGAGCGAGAGGGAGCCGAGAGAAAGCGAGTGCGAGCGAGAGGGAGCCGAGAGAAAGCGAGTGCGAGCGAGAGGGAGCCGAGAGAAAGCGAGTGCGAGCGAGAGGGAGCCGAGAGAACGCGAGTGCGAGCGAGAGGGAGCCGAGAGAAAGCGAGTGCGAGCGAGAGGGAACCGAGAGAAAGCGAGTGCGAGCGAGAGGGAGCCGAGAGAAAGCGAGTGCGAGCGAGAGGGAGCCGAGAGAACGCGAGTGCGAGCGAGAGGGAGCCGAGAGAAAGCGAGTGCGAGCGAGAGGGAACCGAGAGAAAGCGAGTGCGAGCGAGAGGGAGCCGAGAGAAAGCGAGTGCGAGCGAGAGGGAGCCGAGAGAAAGCGAGTGCGAGCGAGCCGAGAGAAAGCGAATGCGAGCGAGAGGGAGCCGAGAGAAAGCGAGTGCGAGCGAGAGGGAGCCGAGAGAACGCGAGTGCGAGCGAGAGGGAGCCGAGAGAAAGCGAGTGCGAGCGAGAGGGAGCCGAGAGAACGCGAGTGCGAGCGAGAGGGAGCCGAGAGAAAGCGAGTGCGAGCGAGAGGGAGCCGAGAGAAAGCGAGTGCGAGCGAGAGGGAGCCGAGAGAAAGCGAGTGCGAGCGAGAGGGAGCCGAGAGAACGCGAGTGCGAGCGAGAGGGAGCCGAGAGAAAGCGAGTGCGAGCGAGAGGGAACCGAGAGAAAGCGAGTGCGAGCGAGAGGGAGCCGAGAGAAAGCGAGTGCGAGCGAGAGGGAGCCGAGAGAAAGCGAGTGCGAGCGAGAGGGAGCCGAGAGAACGCGAGTGCGAGCGAGAGGGAGCCGAGAGAAAGCGAGTGCGAGCGAGAGGGAACCGAGAGAAAGCGAGTGCGAGCGAGAGGGAGCCGAGAGAAAGCGAGTGCGAGCGAGAGGGAGCCGAGAGAAAGCGAGTGCGAGCGAGAGGGAGCCGAGAGAAAGCGAGTGCGAGCGAGAGGGAGCCGAGAGAAAGCGAGTGCGAGCGAGAGGGAGCCGAGAGAAAGCGAGTGCGAGCGAGAGGGAACCGAGAGAAAGCGAGTGCGAGCGAGAGGGAGCCGAGAGAAAGTGAGTGCGAGCGAGAGGGAACCGAGAGAAAGCAGGTGCGAGCGAGAGGGAGCCGAGAGAAAGCGAGTGCGAGCGAGAGGGAACCGAGAGAAAGCAGGTGCGAGCGAGAGGGAGCCGAGAGAAAGCGAGTGCGAGCGAGAGGGAGCCGAGAGAAAGAAAGCGAGTGCGAGCGAGAGGGAGCCGAGAGAAAGCGAGTGCGAGCGAGAGGGAGCCGAGAGAAAGAAAGCGAGTGCGAGCGAGAGGGAGCCGAGAGAAAGCGAGTGCGAGCGAGAGGGAGCCGAGAGAAAGCGAGTGCGAGCGAGAGGGAGCCGAGAGAAAGCGAGTGCGAGCGAGAGGGAACCGAGAGAAAGCGAGTGCGAGCGAGAGGGAGCCGAGAGAAAGCGAGTGCGAGCGAGAGGGAACCGAGAGAAAGCAGGTGCGAGCGAGAGGGAGCCGAGAGAAAGCGAGTGCGAGCGAGAGGGAGCCGAGAGAACGCGAGTGCGAGCGAGAGGGAGCCGAGAGAAAGCGAGTGCGAGCGAGAGGGAACCGAGAGAAAGCGAGTGCGAGCGAGAGGGAGCCGAGAGAAAGCGAGTGCGAGCGAGAGGGAACCGAGAGAAAGCGAGTGCGAGCGAGAGGGAGCCGAGAGAAAGTGAGTGCGAGCGAGAGGGAACCGAGAGAAAGCAGGTGCGAGCGAGAGGGAGCCGAGAGAAAGCGAGTGCGAGCGAGAGGGAGCCGAGAGAAAGCGAGTGCGAGCGAGAGGGAGCCGAGAGAAAGAAAGCGAGTGCGAGCGAGAGGGAGCCGAGAGAAAGCGAGTGCGAGCGAGAGGGAGCCGAGAGAAAGCGAGTGCGAGCGAGAGGGAACCGAGAGAAAGCGAGTGCGAGCGAGAGGGAGCCGAGAGAAAGCGAGTGCGAGCGAGAGGGAACCGAGAGAAAGCAGGTGCGAGCGAGAGGGAGCCGAGAGAAAGCGAGTGCGAGCGAGAGGGAGCCGAGAGAAAGCGAGTGCGAGCGAGAGGGAGCCGAGAGAAAGCGTGTGGAAGCGAGAGAGCCGAGAGCGAGCGACAGCGCCTGTCTGGTCAGATCCTTACCTTCACCTGCTTGGACTTTCCCACGGGTCCCTGAGGGTTGATGTTGGCGATGTAGATGGGCGTGTCTCCCTCGTTGCTGGACACGCCCCCTCCGATGCGCATGCCCAGGCTCTCGTTCGCGCCCTGGGGGTGGACGGGATATTATTATAAGTAGATTGTAGTAAATGTGTGCGTGGGTGTATGGGTGTGCACGCGCGCGCGTACGTATTTGTGTATGTGCATGTGTGTTAGTGTAGTAGTGGGTGTGTGTTTATGTTAGTGTGTGTTTGCGTTTGTGGGGGTGCATGTGTATTCATGTGCGTATCGTCATATTAAGCATTACAGTTCAAAGTCGCCCTTTGCTTGACGTGGACTACAAATCCTGCAGCCCGCCCCTCCGGCCGCCCCTCCGGCCGCCCCTGACCCACCTTGGATATCGTGACCGTCTTCTGGTGCAGCTGCGCGCTCTCGATGCGCAGCGAGCGGCGGAAGCCGTGCACGAGGTCCGCCATGTCGCTGGAATCCCTGGAGCGGCGTCCCCGCATGCGGCTGCCGCAGGAGCCGTCGGGGGCGTCGCCGGCGGGTCCGCCCGACACGGCCGAGCCGCCGCTCTGCAGCGAGACGTCGAGGCTGGGCTGCTCGAGCAGCGTCTCGCGCGAGCCATCGGTGCCGCCCTCCAGGCCGTCCAGGGGGTCGCTGGAGCGCGTGCGGGCCAGCGCGTGGCGGTGGCGCGGGGGCAGCGCGGGCGGGTCCACCATGTCGTGCCTGGCGCCGCCCGCATCCGCCCGCAGCGCCGACGACAGCGAGCCCGAGCTCTGGTTGAGCGGCGAGCCGAGCGAGTCGCCGAGCGAGCCGTTGCTGCGGTAGAGCGGCCCGACGCCGTTGAGCGAGCCCAGCGAGCCGCTGAAGGGCTCCCCCGGCGAGCTGAGCGAGCCGTTCGAGTGGCGCAGCGAGCCGTCCCTGTGCGGCGCCGACGACCCGCGCTCGTCCAGCGACTCGCACGACGCCGACAGACCCACGTCGTCCACGCTGCCGCCCACGTCCTCCAGGCTGTCCGTGACGTCGCCCAGGCTCTTGTTGATGTCCTTGTGGTGGGCGTCGAGGCGCGGCACGAGGCGGTCGGGCGCCGACTTGGTGCGCCAGTGGTGCACGGGCAGCGCCGGGTCGGGGCGCCGGAACAGGTGCTGGTACTCGGGCGGCGGCGCCGGCGAGTCCACGGCGCTGGTGGCGGCGCCGCGGCTGACCACGAGGCTCACGTGGTGCCGCGTCTGCTGGATGAGGCGCGAGGCGTGGTCGAGGCGCGCGTAGCGGACGTCGACGCCGTTGATGGCCAGGATGCGGTCGTGCGGGTGCAGGCGGCCGTCCTGCGCGGCCACGGACCCGTCCAGGACCTCCATCACGAAGATGCCCGGCTCCGTGCGGCGGCCGCCCAGCTTGAGGCCCAGCTGCCGGCTGCTCTCCTTGCGCAGCGTCACCATCGTGGCCTCACCTGCAACGCAAACTCGGTTGAGAAACGGATCGCTCGCGTCTGGCGAAAAATGAGGTTTCCTCGCTCCTCGCCTCGCCAAATGAGAGACAGGGAATGGAAATTCAATACGAGAGCCAATTACAGCTCATAGGGAGCCTATTTCCCCATTTCCCGCCCCGATGAAGCAGCCGGCGAGCGCTAACCCATCGCGTGAAGCGCTATAATCTACCACATAATTTAATTAGCCGTTCCGGCCGCCGGTCCAATCTGGGAACGCTAAAAAGCCCGCCGCTAAAACGCGGTCGCCTCATGCTAAAAAGGGACGCCAGTTTTTTTTTTTTTTTTTTAATACTCGGCTCGAACGGATGTGGAAAGGAAAATACAGATTTAATAGGATTTACCTGTTCTATAGGCATAGGTGATGACGGCCGAAAACCTTGCTTTCGTAAAAGATTATTTAAGAGGAAAGGAAGAACAAACTCGGGGTCTCATAAGACCTCTTCAGAACGATAATGACTGTTTATTGTGATCTCTCAATTGCCGTCATTTCTGTGTGTTTTTCTTCGGGAGAGGAGGAGGGTTGGGGGGAGGGAGGGGGAGTGGGTTAGGGAGAGGGAGAGGGAAAGATGGCAGGAGGGAGGGAGGGAGGTAAAGGGGGAGAATTCATGGTTCCCGCTGCCTGATCCATGATTAGTTCCCTCTTTTTCACTTTCTTTTCATTTCCAGCCAGCAATGGGAGATTAAACGAAATTTACACTCCACCTTTTCCTTTAATTTTTCCCACCTATTTAAAGTCGAAAGCCGTGCGTTATTGTGACGGCGAACTTTTGACCGTAAGAAAAGCACTCTTTCAAGTCTCGTCTGAAAGAAAGAACAACAAAAGCTCTTGAAAAAACAGCTGCTGTAAGAAATGGCGCGAAATTCGACGCGAAATTCAACTACGTTTCGGCTTCCTGGTCCTCACTCCTTTTCAGGGGTAAGGAGCAAATGCCTGTCAGTATTTTCATTGATTTTCCTTTTGCTACATCATAGCATTTTCCCCGTTAGTGAATTTGTACATTTCTTTATGTAAAGTGGAAGTCCTGGTCCTTCTAGACGCATTAAAATATATTCTCTAAACAAAAGAAGGAAGCCAAACAAAGAAAATCTTCCTCCTAATTCAAAATGCAGTTTCTCCCTCCTTGCATTTCAGATTCAGATAGAACCTTTCTCGAAAAAATGGAAACAAGAAGAAAAAGAAACGAAGAAAGAGAGAGCGAGTGAGTGACAGAGAAAGAGAGAGGTACGAGGTAAGGTAAGAAACGGTAGAGGGAGGAGTAACGAAGAGGGAAGGGAAGAGAGAGAAAGAAATGGTGGAGAAGGAGGAGGAAGAAAGACAGGAGACGGGATAATGTGGAGGCAGAAAGCGTAGGGTCGATTGAAGGGCATAAAGGAGAGAAAGAGAAAGAGAGAGAGAAAGAGAGAGAGAGAGAGAGAGAGAGAGAGAGAGAGAGAGAGAGAGAGAGAGAGAGAGAGAGAGAGAGAGAGAAAGAGAGAGAGAGAAAAAAAAAAACCGGTCTCTCACTCCGAAGAACTATTGATACTCTTCCCAAAATTCCCGTCGGTGTAATGGACGCCCGGAGGCAGTCATGGCAGCTCCACAAAACGGGTCGCATTCCTTCCTTCCTGCAAAGTGGAAAAATGCAGAAGGCGGACCTATT
>NC_091559.1:29253317-29274501 GCF_042767895.1 Penaeus vannamei | reverse complement strand
CTGCTCGAGCAGCGTCTCGCGCGAGCCTCCCCCGCCCTCCAGGCCCCCCAGGGGTCGGGGGAGCGCGTGCGGGCCAGCGCGTGGCGGTGGCGGGGGAAGCGGGCGGGTCCACCATGTCGGCCGGGGGCCCGCCCCCCGCCCGCAGCGCCGACGACAGCGCCCCCCGGTTTTTGGTTGAGCGGCGAGCCGAGCGAGTCGCCGAGCGAGCCGTTGCTGGGGGCGGCCCGACGCCGTTGAGCGAGCCCAGCGAGCCGCTAAGGGGCCCCCGGCGAGCTGAGCGAGCCTTCGTGGCGCAGCGAGCCGTCCCTGTGCGGCGCCGACGACCCGCGCCGTCCAGCGACTCGCACGACGCCGACAGACCCACGTCGTCCACGCTGCCGCCCACGTCCTCCGGGCCTCTTTTGTTGATGTCCTTGTGGTGGGCGTCGAGGCGCGGCACGGGCGGTCGGGCGCCGACTTGGTGCGCCGGGGGTGCACGGGCAGCGCCGGGTGGGGCGCCGGAACAGGGCTGGTACTGGGGGGGCGGCGCCGGGAGTCCACGGCGCTGGTGGCGGCGGGGGGCCGACCACGAGGCTCACGGGTGCCGCGCTGTGGATGAGGCGCGAGGCGTGGTCGGGGCGCGTAGCGGACGTCGCCCCCGTTGATGGGGATGCGGTCGTGCGGGTGCAGGCGGCCGTCCTGCGCGGCCACGGACCCCCCCGGACCTCCATCACGAAGAGCCCGGCTCCGGCGGCCCCCACAGGCCCAGCTCCGGCGCTCTCCTTGCGCAGCGTCACCATCGTGGCCTCACCTGCAACGCAAACTCGGTTGAAAAAGGGGATCCCCGCGTCTGGAAAAAAATGAGGTTTCCTCGCTCCTCGCCTCGCCAAATGAGAAAAGGGAATGGAAATTCAATACGAGGATTACGCTCAGGGGGAGCCTATTTCCCCTTTTCCCCCCCGATGAAGCAGCCGGCGAGCGCTAACCCATCGCGTGAAGCGCTATAATCTACCACATAATTTAATTAGCCGTTCCGGCCGCCGGTCCAACTGGGAACGCTAAAAAGCCCGCCCTAAAACGCGGTCGCCTCTCTAAAAAGGGCGCCTTTTTTTTTTTTTTTAAACTCGGCTCGAAGGAGGGAAAGGAAAAACAGATTTTAAGGGGTTTATGTTCTATAGGCATAGGTGATGACCCCCCAAAACCTTGCTTTCGTAAAAATTATTTAAAGGAAAGGAAGAACAAACGGGGGGGCTCATGACCTTTCAGAACGATAATGACTGTTTATTGTGATCTCTCAATTGCCGTCATTTCTTTGTTTTTCTTCGGGAGAGGAGGAGGGTTGGGGGAGGGAGGGGGGGTGGGTTGGGGGGGGAGGGGGAGGAGGGGAGGGAGGAGGGGGGAGGGAGGAAAAGGGGGGGAAATTCAGGGTTTCCCCGCTGCCTGATCCTTATTAGTTCCCTTTTTTCACTTTTTTTTTATTTCCGCCAGCAATGGGGGATTAAACAAAATTTTAAAATCCCCCTTTTTTCCTTTAATTTTTCCCCCCCATTTAAAGTCGAAAGCCGTGCGTTATTGTGACGGGGAATTTTTGACCGTAAGAAAAGCACTCTTTCAAATCTCGCCCAAAAAAGAACAAAAAAAACTCTTGAAAAACAGCTGCTGTAAGAAATGGCGCGAAATTCGACGCGAAATTCAACTACGTTTGGGCCCTGGTCCTCACCCTTTTTTGGGGGGAAGGGGCAAATCCTTCAGTATTTTCATTGTTTTTCCCTTTTTTACATAAAACTTTTTCCCCCTTATAATTTGTACATTTCTTTATGTAAAGTGGAAGTCCTGGTCCTTCTAGACGCATTAAAATATATTCTCTAAACAAAAGAAAGCCAAACAAAGAAAATCTTCCCCCTAATTAAAATGCAGTTTCTCCCTCCTTGCATTTCAGATTCAGATAGAACCTTTCTCAAAAAAAGGAAACAAGAAAAAAAAACGGAAAAAAGAGAGCGAGTGAGGACAGAAAAGAGGAGGTACGGGTAAGGAAAAAAACGGGGGGGAGGAGTAACGAAGAGGGAAGGAAAGAGAGAAAGAAAGGGTGGGGAAAAAGGAGGAAGAAAGACGGAGACGGGATAATGTGGAGGCAAAAAAAAGCGTGGGGGGATTGAAGGGCAAAAAGGAGAGAAAGAGACAGACAGAGAGAGAGACAGAGGCAAAGACAAAGAGAGATAGAGAGAGAGAGAGAGAAAGAAAAAAAAAAAAAGAAAGAGAAAAAACGGTCTCTCACTACGAAGAACTATTGATACTCTTCCCAAAATTCCCGTCGGTGTAATGGACGCCCGGAGGCAGTCATGGCAGCTCCACAAAACGAGTCGCATTCCTTCCTTCCTGCAAAGTGGAAAAATGCAGAAGGCGGACCTATTTTCCCCCCGCTTCTTCTCGTCGTTATTTCGTTTTCCGTTTGATTTTGATGTTTGAATACAATGGACTTGCCTAAGTAAACCCTCCTCCATTCGGTGAGGTGGTGGTTGATTTAAAAGAATATATAATAATAAAAGCTGTAGAAGTGGCCAATACCGATAACAATAACAATGACAACAATAATAATAACAGTAATGATAATAACAAATAATAAAACAATATAATTACTAATAATTATGATTATTATCATCAATATTGACTGACTATTAGTATACAGACTTAAGCTCTACACGGGAAAACAAACAAACAAACAGAGTACCACAGCCAACAAGGCCCATCAAATCACACACGTGCCCATATTCCCCCACCGCCCCCCCCTCCCCCCTCCGTCGTCGCACCCAAGGAAACCAACAGCTGCTCTTTACGAGGTCATCAACTCCCCCTCCCCCCTCTTGCCCTCTTCTGTTCCCCTTACCTCTTCCCTCCCTCCTTATTCGCCTCCTTATTCACTCCTCTTCGCCTCTCCCCTCTTCCCGCTCACTCTCTTCTTCTTCCCTCCTCTTCGCCCCTCCCCTCTTCCATCCCTGCTCCCTCTCATTCTCTCTATTCGCCTCCTTATTCACTCCTCTTCGCCCCTTCCCCCTCCTTCCTCACACTCTCTCTATTCCCCTCCTTATTCACTCCTCTTCGCCCTTTCCCCCTCCTCCCTCTATCTCTCTCTCCTTATTCCCTCCCTCTTCACCCTCCCCCCCCTTCCTCCAGCCAGCTTACACGCTCCCTCCTCGATCCCTCCTTCCCCTCTGCCACTCGCTTCCCTACTCCGTCCTTGGTCTGCCCTCCCTTCCCTTATTCTCCCTGGATCCCTCCCTCCTCCTTCCCTTCACCCAATATACTACCCTCCCTCTTCTCCCTCCGACCATCTTCTTGCTTATTCTCCTTCCTTCATTCCTTTCCCCCTCCTCCTCCCTTCACCCTCCTTCGCTATTTCTCCTCTCTCCTCCCTCCCCTTTCTCGCCTCCCCATTCTCCTCCCCAATCCCTCCCACTCCAGCCACTTTTCCCATTCTCCTCCCCTTTTCATCCTCCTCCCCCTCACCACCTCCCCCCCTCCTCCCTCTCTGCCCCCCCCCTTTTAACAAAGCCGTGCACAATTCGCAACCCAAAACCCACACGTTCCCGACGAGTGGTGTTATTTACCTCCTTGGGCTATTGCACTTATTGGCTTGTTAAGGGAGTGGAAGAGAGGATGGAGAGGGTGAGGAGGAAAGGGGAGAGAGAGAGAGAGAGAGAGAGAGAGAGAGAGAGAGAGAGAGAGAGAGATAGAGAGAGAGAGAGAGAGAGAGAGAGAGAGAAAGAGAATGAATTAGTAAAGGATTAAAAAAGCGAGATCGTCCCCGAATCCAAGACGGGGTATTACTCTCTCTCTCTCTCTCTCTCTCTCTCTCTCTCTCACTCACTCACCACTCACCACTCACCACCACTCACTCACCACTAGGCTCACTCACTCTCACTCACTCTCACTCACTCACCTTCACTCACTCATTCCTTCCTCTCTCTCTCTCTCTCTCTCTCTCTCTCTCTCTCTCTCTCTCTCTCTCTCTCTCACTCACCACCACCACTACCACTCACCCTCATCATCACTCACTCATTCTTCCTCTCTCTCTCTCTCTCTCTCTCTCTCTCTCTCTCTCTCTCTCTCTCTCTCTCTCTCTCTCTCTTTCTATCTCTCTCTATCTCTCACACACACACACACACACACACACACACACACACACACACACACACACACACACACACACACACACACTCACTCTCTTTCTCTCTCACTCTTTCAGTCTCTTTCTCTCTCTCACTCTTTCAGTCTCTTTCTCTCTCTCACTCTTTCAGTCTCTCTCTCTTTCTCTCTCTCACTCTTTCAGTCTCTCTTTCTCTCTCTCACTCTTTCAGTCTCTCTTTCTCTCTCTCACTCTTTCAGTCTCTCTTTCTCTCTCTCACTCTTTCAGTCTCTCTTTCTCTCTCTCACTCTTTCAGTCTCTCTTTCTCTCTCACTCTTTCAGTCTCTTTCTCTCTCTCACTCTTTTCAAATTTTTCTCTCACTCTTTCTTTGTCTTCTTCTCTCTCTCACTCTTTCAGTCTTTCTCTCTCTCTAATTCTTTCAATCTCTCTCTCTCTCACCCTTTCAGTCTCTTTCTCTCTCTCACTCTTTCAGTCTCTTTCTCTCTCTCACTCTTTCAGTCTCTTTCTCTCTCTCACTCTTTCAGTCTCTTTCTCTCTCACTCTTTCAGTCTCTTTCTCTCTCTCACTCTTTCAGTCTCTTTCTCTCTCTCACTCTTTCAGTCTCTTTCTCTCTCTCACTCTTTCAGTCTCTTTCTCTCTCTCACTCTTTCAGTCTCTTTCTCTCTCACTCTTTCAATTTCACTTTGTCTCTTTCAGTCACTTAGTCTCTGTTTTACATTTCTCTCAATCACTTTCTTTCTTTTTCTTGACACTCAGTCACTCTTTCTTTCTCTTTCTCTCCCTCTTTTACCCTTTCTTTCTCTCTCTCTCTCACTCATTTACTCTTTCTTTCTCTCTCTCTCACTCATTTACTCTTTCTTTCTCTCTCTTTCTCTTTCTCCTTCTCTCTCTCTGCCCTCATAATCTCTCCTCGACCCTCGTCCCTAACCCCACCCCCCTGTCCCAACCTGCGCTCATCTTTCTCCCCCGCCACACACACCCTTCTCCCTCTCTCTTAGTTTGTATAATTCAAGGGCCCTCACACCTCGAAGTCTATTACGAGAGAAAGAAAGGAAGAAAGAAAGAAAGAGAGAGGGAGGTAGCGAGAGAGAGGGGGGAGGGAGGTAGGGAGAGAGAGGGGGGGAGGAAGGTAGGGAAAGAGGGAGAGAGAGAGAAAAGAAGGGGAAGAGAAGAGAGATATATACTGGATATACACAAAGAGAGATAAAGAGACAGAAAGAATTTCAAAATAAAAGAAAACAACCCCCTCCCCCCCCAAAAAAAAAAAACCTGAAAAGCGAGTTCAAAGCCGCCCCGCCCCCCACTCCTCCACGAAGGGAAAGCAGCACTCCGCCCAAGTGTCGGCGGGAGCAGCGGCAGGGATCCAATTAAACGCACGAGACAATCGGGCGCTACTCCATCCCACGCCCGCTCGGAGTCGGCGGGCGCGAATTATTATACTCCGCCTTCTCCGTTTCACTCCGTTTCTCGCGCCTCCCTTTGGGTTTAATTAATATTTTCGAAAGGGGAGTATATCAGGGGTGGGGAGGTGGGGGTTAGGAGGGTAGGGATGGGGGGAGGTAAATACAACGCAGAAGGCAGACAGAATTCCTCAGTGTTAAATGTGCCCTGCGAGGAGGTGGTGGCACTGCTGTTATGACGGACAGACAGCGGTATAAAAAAGGAAATATATATATATATATATATATATATATATATATATATATATATATATATATATATATATACAACGCCATCAGGAACACCAGGCTCGGATACACATGGGAGTGTCACCGTGTCAAGTGAGGAAATGGTGTCAAGGAGATGTCAAGGGTGGCACAGGGTGTCAAGGGGTCACAGGGTGTCAAGGGGGAACGGGGGTCTCACAGAGTATCAAGGGGGAACGGGGGGGGGGGAGCGAAGTGCCTGAGCCGGGGCTACTTTAGATTAAATCGCGAGGATCGACTCTCTCCTGACGGGGTGCCTGGGCGCCGCCCTTCTGTCCGGGGGCGCGGAAGCCTCCGTGAGTGACGGGCATTTGGGCACAATGGGGCGGGAAGGGACAGTCGGGGGGGGGGAGGGATAGGAGAGAGAGAAGGGAAGGGGAGAAGCGAAGGGAGGAGAGTTGAAAAAGGGCAGAGGAAGGACGGCTTGTAAAGGGAGTGGGGAAGGAAGGAAAGGGGGTGGGGAGCAACACGAGACAAAAGGACAAATATTTTTCTATTTTTCAACCAACGAAAGATATCCGAATCCTCTTCCGCGACTTCCTCGGTGGCTAACTAACAAATACTCCCCTCCTCCCTTCCCTAACCCTCACCTCAACCTCTATACCCTTCTTCCCTTTACCCTGTCTCCTGCCGCCAATCCACGCCCTTTTTCGAAGAACTTGCTGTAACTGAGTGCTCTTTCTCTTCCTTCTCGCCCGCTCTCACCCGCCTGCCCTTACGGCTCGGCTCTCCGGTCGGACGAGGACATGGCAGGTCACATCGGCGTATGTAAATAGATGCAAATTGAGAGAGAAATATATCAGTGTGGACATGTGTGAGGTACTGAGGGGGGGGGGCGAGGAGGGAGGAGGGAGGGGAGGGGGAAGGGGAGAGTGAGATGGAAGGAGGGAGGGAGGGTATGGCGAGGGGAGAGGGAGAAAGATAGGGGGAAGGGGAGAGCGAGAGGGAGGGTAGTACAGGCCATGTCGCCCTCCACACACACACACAAAAAAAAATAATCGCGGTGATGACAACCCTCAAAAAAAGCACTAATTCCCTCATTACGAAGCGAATGACATCATGATGTCAGCCATTATCAGCTACCTTCCCGCACACGTGGCCAGAGTCAGCACCATCTTCACGGCGAAATTACCTTTGTTAACGGCGACGCAAAAAATAATAATAAATAAATATATATATTGATGAAAGAAGCGAAAATAAGAAAAATGAAGAGGTGGTGGTGGTGGTGGTGGTGGTGGTGGTGGTGGTGGTGGTGGTGGTGGTGGTGGTGGTGGTGGTGGTGGTGGTGGTGGTGGTGGTGGTGGTGGTGGTGGTGGTGGTGGGTGGTGGTGCGGTGGTGGTGGTGGTGGTGAAGGTGGTGGTGGTGGTGGTGGTGGTGGAGGTGGTGGTGGTGGGGAGGTGGTGGTGGTGGTGGTTTGGGTGGTGGTGGTGGAGGTGGAGGTGAGGAGGTGGAGGAGGTGGAGGTGGTGGTGGTGGTGGTGGTGGTGGTGAAAAAAAAGAGGACGGAGAGGGGGAGGGAGAAGGGGGTTGTAGACAAATGAAAACAAGGGTCGAAAATAATAAGATGAAAGAAGACGCAAATTTGATGCAGGGGAGGAGTGAATTTTCTTTTAACGGAGCGAAATCGAACGACACTGCGTCTGCCTCAACAAAGCGACGAGAAGAATGGATAGACAATTTAGCCATTTACCTATCCATGTCCATCGCTCTTTAAGGACAAGAGAGGGCCATGTAACAAAGAGACACAGTATATAGATGTGTGTATATATAATATATTAATGAATGGACACGCATACAATATGTGTGTGTGTGTGTGTGTGTGTGTGTGTGTGTGTGTGTGTGTGTGTGTGTGTGTGTGTGTGTGTGTGTGTGTGTGTGTGTGTGTGTGAGAAAGAGAGAGAGAGAGAGAAAGAAAGAAAGAAAGAAAGAAAGAAAGAAAGAAAGAAAGAAAGAAAGAAAGAAAGAAAGAAAGAGAGAGAGAGAGAGAGAGAGAGAGAGAGAGAGAGAGAGAGAGAGAGCGTGTGCAAAGCGTGTAACCCCTCCTTTCCTCCCCACAATTCACATACATCATTACCGCAACAAAAGATTCCATGCGCTGAAACATTTTTCCCACAGAAAAAACCCGCTCATTTGAAAAACATTAATGAAAACGAAACGGATCATTAATTAACTGAGAGGGAGAGCGACGAGGTCCGAACGCGCTGAGGAGGAAGACACGATGTTCGCCGAAGGAAAAACAGAGGGAGAGGGAGGGGGCGGGGGGGAACAGGGGGGGGAAAGAGGGGGGGGGGGGGGGGTGAGGGGGGGGCAGGAGGAAAAGTAGGAGGGGAAAGGAAATGTAGAGAGGGCGGACAGGGGAAGGAAAGGTGGAGGGGCGCGGACAGGGAAGGAAGGTGAGGGGGGCGATCGTGACAGATGATACCTTTAACGCTATTTTATTTTTTGTTTGTTAATAAATGATGTGATGATGGACTGGAGTGGAAATGGAATAATGTAGAAGCTTTAGGCTAATGAATGTAATAAATGATATGCATATTATTATTATTATGCATATTATATTATTGCTATTATTATTATTACATATTATGTTATTATTATTATTATTATTATATTATTATTATTATTATTATTATGTATATATATGAGGAGGGAGGAAGGGAAGGAAGGGAAGGGAAGGGAAGGAAGGAAGGGGAAGAGAAGAGAATATGTTTTATGTTTGTTTGTTGTTTGTTGGTTTGTTGCTCTTATTGGTTTCATATATATATATAGAGAGCCATCAAAGGTTCAAAGCTCAAGCACAGTTTCCAAGCTAAAACTTATTCCACTCATCCGCTCGCAGAAGGATAATTGTTTATTTTGTTTTACTTTTTTCCTTTCTTTCTTATTATCATATTTTTTTCATTTTCCTTTGTCATTATATATTTTTTATTACCTATGCCTCTTTCTCGAATGTATCCGTTCTTCTTATTCCTTTTGTTTCAAAATTTTCCTTTTGTTAGGCGCGTGTATTTTATCTTTTTTCATCTTTTGTGTAATTTTCTCATTCCTCTCTGGTCTTTTTCACTTTTTCTATTACTCGTATTCTACTGTTTTTCCTTATTCATCTTTTGTATCGTTCCTCTCTCTCTCTCTCTTATCCCTCTTCCGCATCCTATAGTTCCCCTCCCCCCCTTTCTCTCTCTCTCTCTCTCTCTCTCTCTCTCTCTCTCTCTCTCTCTCTCTCTCTCTCTCTTCTCTCTCTTCTTCCACATCTCTGATAGTTCCTTCTCTCTCTCTTCTTTGTTCTTTCTCCATCCTCCTCCCACTTTACTAAATCCTTTTTCGTAAATCCCCGAGATCTAACAAGAGTCGTCAACATGAGTGAGACACGTCCACAGGTTTCCTCGCGGCCCCTGCTCAGCACGCGAGGGATGGATGAGGTGAGCAGGGGGAGGGACGGAGGGAGGGGAGGGAAGGGAATGAGGGAGGGAGGGAAGGGAGAGAGGGAGGAAAAAAGGGAGAAAGGGAGAGCGAAAGAGAGGAGAGGGGAGGGAATGGGAAAAAGGGAGAGAGAGGGTGGAAGGGCGGGAGAGAGGGAGGAAAAAGGGGAGAAAGAGGGCAGGAGGGTATGGGGAAAAAGGGGAGAGAGAGAGAGAGAGAGAGAGAGAGAGAGAGAGAGAGAGAGAGAGAGAGAGAGAGAGAGAGAGAGAGAGAGAGAGAGAGAGAGAGAGAGAGAGGGGGAGGGGAAAAGGGAGAGAGAGAGAGAGGGAGGGAGGTAGGAAAAGGGAGAGAGGGAGAGGGCGGGAAAAAGGGGGAAGGGAGGCAGGGAGAAATAGAGAGAAAAATAGAGAGAGAGGAAAATGGAGGGGGGAAGAGGGAGAAGTAGAACCAGAAGGAGAGGGGTAAGGAGAGGAAGAGAGAGAGACACTGCCGCCGGAGCATCCCATCAAGGAACGAGATGAAGATGCTGCCGGAGATCTCTTGCGCTGCTCTGCCGCCTCTTCTGATCCGCCGAGAGAGGAGGGAGAGGGAGGGGGAGGGGGGGTCTTCGAGGGCTGCTTTTTTTACGTTGTATATCTTGTGTATTGTTTTCTTTTGTTTTTGCCATCTGTCTGTCTATGTCTCTGGCTTTCTCTCTTCTTCCCTTTCCCCCCCTTCTCTCTCGCGAATCTCTATTCTCTCCCTCCTCTCTCGCAATCTTTACCCTTCTCCCTTCCTCTTCCACCTTTCCCTTCCTCTCCTCGTCTCTCCTCCTTTTCTTCGATGCTCCTTACCTCTTCTCCCTTTCTCTCCCCGTCTCTCCCTTTCTCTCCTTCTTCTCCCTTCCCCCCCCACCTCTCCCTTCCAATCTCCTAGTCTTATTTGAGAGCCAAATCCTCTTATTTCAGGTCTCAAAACACAGCCTCTCGCGCACTATACTCTGACGGAGGGATTTCATCTTCTCCCTTCCCACGCCGCGAAGGAATAAAAAAAAAAAATCCCCAAAGAAATAGGACCGGCGAGGTTCCGGATTAGTGAGCTTCCGGATTAGCGAGAATTCCGGATTAGCGGAAACGGCGCCGTCTCAACACGATCGTTTTTTCGGCGCCGGTTCTACGTCTTCGTCGAGCACCGGAGACGAGCTTTGTGAAGCCTGGAGTCGAAGTAAAAAAAGAGGAGCAGGAGGAAAATGAAGTGGAGAGGGAGGAGGAGGAAAATGAAGTGGAGAGGGAGGAGGAGGAAAATGAAGTGGAGAGGGAGGAGGAGGAAAATGAAGTGGAGAGGGAGGAGGAGGAAAATGAAGTGGAGAGGGAGGAGGAGGAAAATGAAGTGGAGAAGGAGGAGGAGGAGGAAAATGAAGTGGAGAGGGAGGAGGAGGAAAATGAAGTGGAGAAGGAGGAGGAGGAAAGTGAAGTGGAGGAGGAGGAGGAAAATGAAGTGGAGAGGGAGGAGGAAAATGAAGTGGGAGAGGGAGGAGGAGGAAAATGAAGTGAGAGGGAGGAGAGAAAGGAAGGGAGAGGGAGGAGGAGGAAAATGAAGTGGAGAGGGAGGAGGAGGAAAATGAAGTGGAGAGGGAGGAGGAGGAAAATGAAGTGGAGAGGGAGGAGGAGGAAAATGAAGTGGAGAGGGAGGAGGAGGAAAATGAAGTGGAGAGGGAGGAGGAGGGGAAAATGAAGGTGGAGAGGGAGGGAGGAAGAAAATGAAGTGGAGAGGGAGGGAGGAGGAAAATGAAGGTGAGAAGGAGGAAAGTGAAGTGGGAGGAAGGAGGGAGGGAAAATGAAGTGGAGAGGGAGGAGGAGGGAAAATGAAGGGAGAGGGAGGGAGGAGGAAAATGGAAGTGGGAGAGGGAGGAGGAGGAAAATGAAGTGGAGAGGGAGGAGGAGGAAAATGAAGTGGAGAAGGAGGAGGAGGAAAATGGAAGGGAGAGGGAGGAGGGAGGAAAATGAAGGGAGAGGGAGGGAGGAAGAAAGGAAGTGGAGAGGGAGGGAGGGAAATGAAGTGAGAAGGAGGGTGAAAGTGAAGTGAGAAGGAGGAGGAAAATGAAAAGAGGGAGGAGGAGGGGAAAATGAAGCGGAGAGGGAGGAGGAGGAAAAAATGAAGTGGAGAGGAGGAGGAGGGAAAATGAAGGGAGAGGGAGTGAGGAAGAAAATGAAGTGGGAGAGGGGAGGAGGAGGAAAATGAAGTGAGAGGGAGGGAGGAGGAAAATGAAGTGGGAGGAGGAGGAAAATGAAGTGGAGAAGGAGGAAAGGGAAGGGAGAAGGAGGAGGGAATGAAGTGGAGAGGGAGGAGGGGAGGAAAATGAAGGGAGAGGGGAGGAGGGAGAAAAATGAAGTGAGAGGGAGGGAGGAGGAAAATGAAGTGGAGGAGGAGGAGGAGGAAAAAAAAATGAAGCGGAGAGGGGAGGGGAGGAGGAAAGGAAGTGGAGGAAGGAGGAGGAAAATGAAGTGGAGAGGGAGGAGGAAAATGAAGTGGAGAGGGAGGAGGAAAATGAAGCGGAGAGGGAGGAGGAGGAAAATGAAATGGAGAGGGAGGAGGGAGGAACATGAAGGGAGAGGGAGGGGAGAGGTAAAAAATGAAGTGGAGAGGGGAGGAGGAGGAAAATGAAATGGAGAGGAGAGGAGTGAAGGGAAGGGAGAAGGAGGGAGGAAAGGAAGCGGAGAAGGAGGAGGAAAGTGAAGTGGAGAAGGGAGGAGGGAAAATGAAGTGAGAGGGAGGAGGAGGAAAATGAAGGGAGAGGGGAGGGGTGAAAATGAAGTGGAGAGGGAGGGAGGAAAATGAAGTGGAGAAGGGAGGAGGAAAATGAAGCGGAGAGGGAGGGAGGAGGAAAATGAAGTGGGAGGGAGTGAGGAGGAAAATGAAGTGGGAGAGGGAGGAGGGGAAAATGAAGGGAGAGGGAGGAGGAGGGAAATGAAGTGGAGAGGGAGGAGGAGGAAATGAAGTGGGAGAGGGAGGAGGAAAATGAAGGGAGAGGGAGGAAAATGAAGGAGATGGAGGAGGGAGGAGGAAAATGAAGGGAGAAGGAGGAGAGGGAGGAGGAAATGGAAGGGAGGGAGGAGGAGGAGGCGGAAAATTTAGTTGGAGAAGGAGGAGGAGGAGGAAAATGAAGTGGAGAAGGAAGAGGAGGAGGAGGAGGAGGTAGAGAAGAAGAAGAAGAAGAAGAAGGGAAGAAGAAGAAGAAGAAGAAAAGAAGGGAGGACAGAGGAGGAGAAGAAGAAGAAGAAGAAGAAGAAAAAGAAGGAGAAGAAGAAGAAGAAAAAGAAGAAAAAGGAAGGAGGAGGAGGAGGAGGAGGAGGAGGAGGAGGAGGGAGGGAGGAGGAGGAGGAGGAGGAGGGAGGAGGAGGAGGGAAGAAGAAGAAGAAGAAAGAAGAAAAAAAGAAAGAAAAAGAAAAAAGAAGAAGTAGTTAAGAAGGGAAAGAAGAAGAGAAGAAGAAGAAGAAGAAGAAGAAAAAAGAAAGAAAAAGAAAAACACGAAGAATAAGAATAAGGAGGAGGAGAAGAAAAAGAAGAAGGAGAAGAAGAAGAAGAATAAGGAGGAGGAGGGAGGAAGGGAGAAGGAGAGGACGAGAAAAGGAAGAGGAAGGAGAAGAAGAAGAAGAAGGAGGAGGGGAGGAGGAGAAGGATGAAGAAAAGGAGGAGGAGACAATTAAGAGAAGAACATTAAATATAAGAAAAGAAGAAGAAGAAGGAGGGAGAAAATTAAGAAGAACATCATGAACAGAAACAAGAAAAGAAAGAAAAAAGGGAGAGAGAAAAACAATGTAAAAAACCACACACGAAAAGACAATGATTGTAGTAGAATAAAAGAAGGAAGAACGAATAAAAGGAAAAAAGACGCGTAGGAGGAGGAGGAAAAATATAAATCTCACGTCCCAGGGGAAACTTGTTGACATTTTTGTTCTCTGTCTTGCCTTTTTTTTTTGGGGGGGAGAGAGGGGAGAGGGGGGGGAGGTTGAGTTTGAAACTTTTAAGTGTCGAATCTTGCAATCATTCAGAGACCTTGCAACTATTGCTCCAGAATTTTAAGGCTGCGGGGGGAGGGGGGGAGGGGGGGGGAGCTATCATTCCACCGCTGCAGGCGCCTATAGACAAGGGTGGAGACATATGCACAGATGCGCACACGTGTTCTCTCTGTGTCTGTCAGTCTGTCTGTCTCTTTCCCTCCCTCTCTCTCACTCTCACTCTCACTCTCACTCTCACTCACTCTCACTCTCTCTCTCTCTCTCTCTCTCTCTCTCTCTCTCTCTCTCTCTCTCTCTCTCACTCTCTCACTCACTCTCACTCACTCACTCATTCTATTCACACTCTTATTCCCACTCACTCACTCTCACTCTCACTTACCTCTCTCACCTCCTCTCTCCTTCCTCTCTCCTTCCTCACTCTCTCTCACTTCCTTCTCCCCTTTCCTCTCTCTCTCTCTCCTCCTCCTCTTCTCTCTCTCCTCTTCTCTCTCTCCTTCCTCTTCTCTCTCTCCTTCCTCTTCTCTCTCTCCTTCCTCTTCTCTCTCTCCTTCCTCTCTTCTCTCTCTCCTTCCTCTTCTCTCTCTCCTCCTCTCTCTCTCTCTTTCTTTCTCCTCTCTCTCTCTCTTCCTCTCCTTCCTCTCTCTCTCCTTCCTCTCTCCTTCCTCTCTCTCTCTCCCTTCCTCTCTCTCTCTCTCTCCTTCTCTCTCTCTTCTCTCTCTCTCCTTCCTCCCTTCTCTCTCTCTCTCTCCTTCCTCTCTCTCTCTCCTTCCTCTCTCTCTCTCTCTCCCTTTTCTTTTTTTTTTCTTTCTTCTTTTTCTTCTTCTTTTTTTTTCTTTTTTTCTTTCTTTCTTCTTTTTCTTCCTCCTTCCTTCCTCTGTTTTCTCTTCCTTCTCTCTCTCTTTCTCTTTCCTCTTTCTCTTTCTCCTCTCTTTCTCTTTCCTCTCTTTCTCTCCTTCTTCTTCTTTCTTCTTCTCCATTCTTTCCTCTGTTTCTCCATTCTTTCAGGAAATATCTTCTTTCTTTCTTCCTCTCACTCCCTCCTTTTCTCCCCCTCTCTATTTTCCCACTCCCTTGTCTTGTTTTTCCTTCTCCCTCTGTTTGTCTTCCTTCTGTTCACTGCTCTTCCTTTGCCTCTGCTCTCTCTCTTTCCCCTGCCTGCTTTTCCTTCCTCGCCTGTCTCTTCCCTCACCTTTTTCTGCCTTCTCTCTGTCCTTTCCTCCCTCTCCCTTCCCTGCTAAATGCGCATCAGAATACCACCACGTTCTCCCCACTACCTCTCACCCCACCCCACACCCCTCTTTTTAACGGCATAAACAAAGCACACACAAAACCCCCTTTTAGTCTGTAGGCAACAACTAAACGCACTTTAGGCCACACAATAAACCACGGCAAAGACTTAATAAGTGCACTATCTCTTCCTTCCCCTTCTCTTTCTTTTCTTTCTTCTTTCGTCTTCTTCTTTGCCTTTTTTCTCTTTGGCTTTCTTCCTTTTTTCGCTTGCCTTTCTCTCTCCATTTCGCTGATTCTAATCTCTTTTTAATTTTTTGTATTTTATGACTCTATTACTAATTTAATTGATATTGTTTCATCATTTGTTTTGTATTATTGTAGGCTGTCACTGTCTACGTAAGAAGAAGCACTGTAATTGATGGGATAAAGTGTGTTGACTTTTACTTGACTTTGACTCTCGCTTTCTCTCTCTCTCTTTCTTTCTCTCTTTTTCTCTTTCTCTCTTTCTCTCTCTCTCTCTCTTTCACGTCCGGAGGCCAAATGATTAGGTCCGTAGGAGTGAATGAGTGAGAGCGAGTGAAAGGTGAGCGAGAGATTGAGTTACACTTCGGATGGGGTTGACAATCAGGGTGATAGTGTGACTGGAGCGAAAAAGGTGAGGGAGGATATTATTATTATTTTATATTTATTTTTTTATTTATTATTTAATAAATATTATATTTACTGTTATTTATTATATTTAAAATATGCATATTTATTGTTAATAATATATTTAAAATATTAAATATATTATTTATTAAATATAATATATATTAAAATTATTAATTATTATTATTTTTATATATTTAAATATACATAAATATATATATATATATTTAAAATATGTATATTTATTTATGTATTTAAAATATTTATTATTTTTATTATTATTTTATTTAATATTTAAATATATTATATTTAAAATATAAACAAATAATATTATTATTATTTAACAAAATAAATATAATATATTTAAATAAATAAATATTTATTATGATATAAATAATATTTATTATTTTTATTTAATGAAATAATAGTGACATGATAAATAACAATATATTTATTTAAATGTTAAAATATATTATATTTAAATAAAATAATATATTATATAATAAATAAAATATATATTTAAATAAATATTTTATATTAAAGAAATATATTATATTTTAAATAATAAATATTATTATGATAACAAATATTTATTATATTATTAAATTAAATAAATATATATATATTAAACAAATAATATTTACATATATAAATAAACAATATGTATATATATTAAGTCAAAACAAAACATGTATATTATTATTAAATGTTAAACATATATTATTATAAATAAAATAAAATATGTATACATATACATATATATAATATGTCATTATTATATACATATATATACATATATTATTATTATATATATATACATATATACATATATATATTATTATTATTATTATTATATATATATATATATAATATATATACCTTATATATACTTTATATTTTATATTATTATATATATTTTTATATATATTATTTTTATTATTATTTTTTTATTTTTATTTTATTTATTATTTATTATTATTTTATATAATGTACTTTATATTTATTTTAGGAGGAGCGAGAGAGAGAGAGAGAGAGAGAGAGAGAGAGAGAGAGAGAGAGAGAGAGAGAGAGAGAGAGAGAGAGAGAGATAGAGAGAGAGAAAGAAACCAAGAAAGATATCGTGAGAGTCGAGAAAAAAAAGTGGAAGTGTGACCTAGAAGCGAACGAAAAAAGGTCGAGATTTTTTTTTTCTTTTTTTGAAGTATCTTTCTATAGGAATACGTGTCTCTATAAACTAATGGCTAGGTCGATGTAGATAAAAGTATTCTCTGCCCAAAAAAAAGAAACCACGTGAAAATAATAGTGAATAGCCGTTACCCAATAACGAAATCTATCCAACCTATCTGAAAAATAATAAAACAAAGATTATGATTAAAACAATAACTCCAGAAAGCCCACCAAACCCACCTGGCTGGACGTGGTGGGTCGCGGGGTCCGGGGCGGCGCCCATGGTGCTCGGCGACAGCGTCCGTTGGGCCTCGATCCTCTCCCGGTAGACGCCCAGCCGGAGCACAGCCTGGGGGCGTCTGAGGGCCTGGCAGACGGTCTGGTGGGTGGCCAGGGTCATGTCCACGCCGTCCACTTCGATGATCTGGTCTCCGGGCTGCAGGCGGCCATCTTGAGCCACGAGGCCGTCGGGGAAGACTTCCTGGACGACCACGCAGCGCTGGGGGGGAGGGGGAGGAGTCAGTGTTGTTGGGGGGTGGGTGGGTGGGTGGGGGGAGTCTTGATGGGGGTAGTGTGAATTGCGGGTGCCGTTATTAAGGGGGGGTAAGGCAGGTGGGAAGACCAGCGCGGGTTCGGAATGGCGGTCGTAGCACAGGGGCCAATGCATAAGGGAACAAATTGGCGAACAAATACATTATCAAATACATGTAGGCCTGTGTAAAAAGCAGAATGAATGAATGAACGAAATTAATAAATGAAGATTACGAGTCTTTCTCTTCCACGGTGTACAACATGCAGATACATATACTACAAAACAACACAACAAAAACAAACAGATGTAACCGACAAAATGAAAATTTCCCACATGTCCTCTAGGCCTACAATTAGCAAAAATATTCACACGATGTCGTATAATATTTAAAAACAAAACAAAAAAACAACGAAACAATAATACACGTCGCGAACCACGAAGAGCTGAACCAGTGTGCACCGATACATTAAAGTGGAACAATGATATACATGTTTAAGTTCAACAGGAAGACCTCGGGTTACGGCGCGTTATGATACGTTAAAGCCGAACATTAATACATGCAGTGCGCTAAACTGGATAACATCAGCATTTAGTTTATTAAGATGGTAGGCATCCAGCGCTAAATTGGAAGACGGTGGGATGGTTAATTGGCAATTACAACGCAGTAACATAATGGCTTTAAACGGACCCCCTTTACGCAAAGTGTGTTTCGTTGGCTATATTATCTTCTCACCCTCCATCCCTCTCTCTCCCTCAATTCCTACCCCCCTCCCTCCCTATAAGTCTATCTATCTATCTATCTTCCTCTCTCTCCTTCTCCCTTCTCCCTCCCTCTCTCCCACTTCCTCTCCCTCCCTATCCCCCACTCCCTCTCCCTCCCCTTCTCCTTTCTCCCTCCCTATCCCCACTCCCTTCCTCCCTCTCCCACTTCCTGATTTTCCTCTCTATCCCCCTCTTCCTTCCTCCCTTTCCTCCCTCTCCCTCTCCTTTCTCCTTCTCTCCTCCCTTATCCTTGCCCACTCCCTTCCCCTCCCCTCCTCTTCCCTCTCTTTCTCCTCTTCGCTACCTCGCCTCTAACTTCTCGCCAACTCACTCGAAACTCTAAGCCTCCCATCGTCACCGTAAGAGACAGAGTCAGCCCCAACAGCCACAGTCAATACAGTGCGGCGGGTTAAGCACCAATTACACAGATGATGGTGATGAGTTGTTATGAGTGGTGGTGGTGGAGATGGTGGTGGTTGTGGTGGTTGTGGTGGTGGTGGGTGGTGGTGGGTGGTGGAGATGGTGGTGGTGGTGGGGGAGATGGTGGTGGTGGGTGGTGGTGGTGGTGGTGGTGGTGGTGGTGGTGGTGGTGGTGGTGGTGGTGTGGGCAGATGGTGGTGGTGTGGTGAAGTGGCAGGTGCGGTGTGGTGGGAGGTGGTGGGTATGGCAGTGTAGGTGGTGGTGGGTGCAGGTGGTGGGTGGTGGTAGGTAGGTGGTGGTGGTAGGTAGGTGGTGGTGGTGTGGTAGGTGGTGGTGGTAGGTGGTGGTGGTAGTAGGTGGTAGGTGGTGGTAGGTAGGTGGTGGTGGTGGTGGTGGTGGTGGTGGGCGGTTGGTGTGTGGTGGAAGTGGTCGGTGGTGGGTATGTTGCGGTGGTGGGTGTGGGTGGTGGTGGTGCGGTGCGGTAGGTGGTGGTGGTGGTGGTGGTGGTGGGTGGTGGGGCGTGGTAGGTGGTAGGTGGTGGGTGGTGGTGGCAGTGGTGGGTGGTGGGTGGGCGGTAGGTGAAAGGTGGTGTGGTGGTAGGTGGTAGGTGTGTAGGTGGATGGTGGTGGTGGGTGGTGGGTGGGATGGTGGTATTTGCAGGATGGATGGTGGTGTGGTGGTGGTGGGGGGGATGATGATGATTTGGTATGAAGGGTGGATGATTGCTGATGATGTATATATATAATATACATACCATACATATACATAACATATATCACATAATACACATTATATACATAATAATATACATTATATAATATATATATATATATATATATATATATATATATATATATATATATATATTATATATATAATTAATATATAATATATATATATATATATATATATATATATATATATATATATATATACATATATTATATATATATATATATATATATATATATATATAATATACATATACATATATAATATACATATATAATATATATATATAATATACATATATAATATATATATAATATATTTAATATATAAAATATAATAAATATAATATATATACAATATATATAATAAATATAATATACATAATATATATAATAAATATAATATAATACATATATATAATATATAATATATATGTAATATATAATATAGATATAACATATAATATAATTTATTATATAATATATTATATATTACATATATAACATATATAATATATATATATAATATATATATATATATATATATATATATATATATATATATATACATATATATATATATATATATATATATATATATATATATATATATATATATATATATATATATATATATATATATATATATATAAGATAATAAATGTAATATATATAATATATAATATATAATATACCTATAATATATAATATATAATATAATATACAATATATATATATATATATATATATATATATATATATATATATATATATATATATATATAATGTGTGTATGTGTGTGTGCATGTATATCAATGAAAAGAAGAGAAGCCCATAAAAACAGCGAACACAAGAAATCCCCGACAATAAACACCAATAAAAACATCGGTAACCGGATCCTTCTGCCTCCAGCGAGCGCGAGTCAATTTCCTTCCTTCGCTAAAGGAATAACCTCCTCGGTCGTCCGGTGAATCTCTCCTCCTCTTTCTCCTTCCTCCTTCCTCTTCTTCTTCGTCTTTCCTCCCTCTTTCTCTTCCTCTTTCTCTTCCTCCTCCTTCCTCAGGAAATCACTTCCTCAGGAAATCCAGGCTTCCTCCGCCTCGGCCTTGACCACAGCCTCCTCCTCCTTTTCCAATTCTTCCTCTTCCTCTTCCTCTTCCTCTTCCTCTTCTTCTTCTTCTTCTTCTTCTTCTTCTTCTTCTTCTTCTTTCTTCTTTCTTCTTCTTTCTTCTTCTTCCTTCGTCCTCTTCTTCTTCTTCTTCCTTCTTCTCTTCTTCTTCCTCCTCCCTCTTTCCTCTTTGTATTTCTGCCTCTTCCCGACTTTTCCTTTGTTTTTTTTACTTCTCCTTCACCGACTTCACCGCCCTGTCCTTCTTTCGTTATCTCCGCCTTCCCTTTCTCCTTCCTTTCCACCCTTTCCTCCTTTCTTTTTCTTCTCATTCTCCTTCTCCTCCCAGATCTTTTATTTTGATCTCTTCCTCTGCCACATCCTCCACCCCTTTCTTACACTAAGTCTTTACTTTCTTATTCTTCTTTACACTTTTCTTATTCCTCATCACGATCTCTTCGCTTCCCGTTATCCACCCCCCGCACCTCCCCTTTCATCATTTACTTATTTCTCTTTTCTTTCCTCCTTCGACTCGTCTTCTTCTCCCTCCTCCCCTTCGCCTTATCGTCTCAGTCTTGTTCTCCTCTTCCTTCTACTTATTTTCCTCCTTCTTATCCTTCTCTTTCTTTCTCTTCCTCGTCTTCCCCCTCTCCTCCTCTTCCTCCTTCCTCCATCCTTCCTCCTCTTCCTCAACCCCCTTCTTCTTATCTTACCCCCCATCCCCCTACCTTCGCCACCTCCCTACCCCCTCCCCCGCTTCCCTGTGGCAACGTCTAACCATAATTTAAGTTTATCGAAGGAAGGGAAGATGGAAGAAAAGAAGAAATGAGAGAAAAGGAAAGGAGAGAGAAAACGCCAGTATTAAAAAGAAGGTTAAGGGTGACAGAATAGAAGGGGGCGAGGCAGGGGGGATGGGGGAAAGGGGGAGGAAGGGAAATAAGGAGGGGAAGATAGGAAGGGGGAGGGGCGGGAGGGGGAGGAGGAAAGGGAGAGGAAGGAAAGGAGAGTGGGGGAGGGTGAAAAAAGCAGAGGGAGTGGAAGGTAAGGCGAGAATAAACAGGAGCAGGGGGAGAGAAGAAACATGGAGAGGGAGGGAGGGAGAAGGGAGAGGGAGGAGGAACAGAATAAAAAGGATAAGAGAAGGGAAGAAAAGAGGATGAAAAAGCGATAGACGAGAACACAAGTAAGAAAAGGACAGGAAGAAGAAGGCGAAAAGTGAAGAGAGAGAGAGAGAGAGAGAGAGAGAGAGAGAGAGAGAGAGAGAGAGAGAGAGAGAGAGAGAGAGAGAGAGAGAGAGAGAAGAGAGAGAGAGAGAGAAAGAGAGAGAGAGAGAGAAGC